>NW_026736624.1:0-64000 GCF_949786415.1 Peromyscus eremicus | reverse complement strand
GCACTGTTCTACTCTACTGTGTTTCCTATAGGGCCAGAACAGTGAGCTTGCTCAGAAAAAAAGAACTGTGCTTCCTACACACGGGCCATATCTAGTTCAACTCTGCTTAGGAAACTGACATGAACAGTAGCTCCTCTTCAGTCCGAAACACTGTACTTGCTGGGAACTGATGCGAGTGCTATTTGTACTGTGTATGGCAATGGGAGCGCAACAGTGACTTTCCTTACCAGAAAACAACTATTGCTCATAGAACCAGAAACTGCATTTGATTCAACTCCATTTAGGACTGGGATACAAATGCTAGCTCGCCTTACATGAAACACACTCTGCTTTTGAGAAAAGAGCACTCATCTACTCTACTGTGCTTCCTATGTGGTCTGAACAGTGAGCTTGCTCAGAACATAAGAACTGTGCTTCCTACACACACGGGCCATATCTAGTTCAACTCTGCTTAGGAAACTGGGAAGAACAGTAGCTCCTCTTCAGTCCAAGACACTGTAATTTTGGGTAATAGACGCGAGTGCTATTTGCACTGTGTATGGCAATTGGAGCACAATAGTGACTCGTCTTACCAGAAAACAACTCTTGCTCGTAGGACAAAAAACTGCATGTGACTCAACTCCATTTAGGACTGGGAAACAAACGCTAGCTCGCCTTACAAGAAACACACTTTGCTTTTGAGAAAATAGCACTCTTCTACTCTACTGTGTTTCCTATGGGGCCAGAACAGTGAGCTTGCTCAGAACAAAAGAACTGTGCTTCCTACACTCACGGACCATATCTAGTTCAACTCTGCTTAGGAAACTGACAAGAACAGTAGCTCCTCTTCAGTCCAATACACTGTACTTGCTGGGAACAGAAGCATGTGCTATTTGCACTGTGTATGCCAAAGGGAGAGCAATAGTGACTTTCCTTACCAGAAAACAACTCTTGCTCGTAGGACTAGAAACTGCATGTGATTCCACTCCATTTAGGACTGGGAAACAAATGCTAGCTCGCTTTACAAGAAACACACTCTGATTTAGAGAAAATAGCACTCTTCTACTCTACTGTATTTCCTATAGGGCCAGAACAGTGAGCTTGCTCAGAACATAAGAACTGTGCCTCCTACACACACGGGCCATATCTAGTTCAACTCTACTTAGGAAACTGACAAGAACAGTAGCTCCTCTTCAGTCCGATACACTGTACATGTGGGGAACAGAAGCGAGTGATATTTGCACTGTGTATGGCAATTGCAGCACAATAGTGACTTGTCTTACCAGAAAACAACTCTTGCTCGTTGGACAATAAACTACATGTGACTCAATTCCATTTAGGACTGGGAAACAAACGCTATCTCAACTTCCAGGAAACACACTCTGCTTTTGAGAAAAGAGCACTCTTCTACTCTACTGTGTTTCCTGTGTTCCGAACAGTGAGCTTGCTCAGAACAAAAAAACTGTGCTTCCTACTCACACGGCCATATCTAGTTCAAGTCTGCTTAGGAACCTGACAAGAACAGTAGATCCTCTTCAGTCCAATACACTGTACTTGCTGGGAACAGACGCCAGTGCTATTTGTCCTGTGTATGTCAATGACAGCGCAATAGTGACTCTTCTTACCAGAAAACAACTCTTGCTCGTAGGACCAGAAACTGCATGTGATTCAACTCCATTTAGGACTGGGAAACAAACTCTAGCTCGCTTTACAAGAAACACACTCTGCTTTTGAGAAAAGAGCACTCTTCTCTACTGTGTTTCCTATAGGGCCAGAAAGGTGAGCTTGCTCAGAAAAAAAGAACTGTGCTTCCTACACACACGGACCATATCTAGTTCAACTCTGCTTAGGAAACTGAGAAGAACAGTAGCTCCTCTTCAGTCCAATACACTGTACTTGCTGGGAACAGACGGGAGGGCTATTTGCACTGTGTATGGCAATGGGAGCGCAATAGTGACTTTCCTTACCAGAAAACAACTCTTGCTCGTAGGACCAGAAACTGCATGTGATACCACTCCATTTAGGACTGGGAAACAAATGCTAGCTCGCCTTACAAAAACACACTCTGCTTTAGAGAAAAGAGCACTCTTTTACTCTCCTGTGTTTCCTATGAGATCCAAACAGTGAGCTTGCTCAGAACAAAAGAACTGTGCTTCCTACACATACGGACCATATCTAGTTCAACTCTGCTTAGGAAACTGACAAGAACAGTAGCTCCTATTCACTCCAATACACTGTACTTGCTGGGAAAAGACTCGAGTGCTATTTGGCTTGTATAGGGTAATGGGTCGCAATAGTGACTTTCCTTACCAGAAAACAACTCTTGCTCGTAGGACCAGAAACTGCATGTGATTCAACTCCATTTAGGACTAGGAAACAAACGCTAGCTCGCCTTACAAAAACACACTCTGCTTTTGAGAAAAGAGCACTCTTCTACTCTACTGTGTTTCCTATGGCGTCCAAACAGTGAGCTTGCTCAAAACAAAAGAACTGTGCTTCCTACACACACGGGCCATATCTAGTTCAACTCTGCTTAGGAAACTGACAAGAACAGTAGCTCCTATTCAGTCCAATACACTGTACTTGCTGGGAAAAGACGCGAGTGCTATTTGCACTGTGTATGGCAATGGTAGCACAATAGTTACTTTCCTTACCAGAAAACAACTCTTGCTCGTAGGACCAGAAACTGCAAGTGATTCAACTCCATTTAGGAATGGGAAACAAATGCTAGCTCGCATACATTAAACACACTCTGCTTTTGAGAAAAGAGTACTCTTCTACTCTACTGTGTTTCCTATGCGGTCCGAACAGTGAGTTTGCACAGAACAAAATAACTGTGCTTCCTAAATACACGGGCCATATCTAGTTCAACTCTGCTTAGGAAACCGACAAGAACAGTAGCTCCTCTTCAGTCCGATACACTGTACTTGCTCGGAACAGACGCGGGTGCTATTTGTACTGTGTACGGCAATGGGAGCACAATAGTGTCTTTCCTTACCAGAAAACAACTCTTGATCGTAGGACCAGAAACTGCATGTGATTCAACTCCACTTAGGAGTGGGAAACAAATGCTAGGTCGCCTTACATGAAACACACTCTGCTTTTGAGAAAAGAGCACTCTTCTACTCTACTGTGTTTCCTATGTGTTCCGAACAGTGAGCTTGCTCAGAACAAAAAAAATTGGACTTCCTACTCACACGGCCATATGTAGTTCAAGTCTGCTTAGGAACCTGACAAGAACAGTATATCCTCTTCAGTCCAATACACTGTACTTGCTGGGAACAGACGCCAGTGCTATTTGTCCTGTGTATGGCAATGGGAGCGCAATAGTGACTCTTCTTACCAGAAAACAACTCTTGCTCGTAGGACCAGAAACTGCATGCGACTCCACTCCATTTAGGACTGGGAAACAAACGCTAGCTCGCCTTACAAGAAACACACTCTGCTTTAGAGAAAAGAGCACTCTTCTACTCTACTGTTTTTCCTATGGGGTCCAAACAGTGAGCTTGGTCAGAACAAAAGAACTGTGCTTCCTACACACGGGCCATAACTAGTTCAACTCTGCTTAGGAAACTGACAAGAACAGTAGCTCCTCTTCAGTCCGAAACACTGTACTTGCTAGGAACAGACGCGAGTGCTATTTGCACTGTGTATGGCAATGGGAGCGCAATAGTGACTTTCCTTACCAGAAAACAACTCTTGCTCATAGGACCAGAAACTGCATGTGATTCAACTCCATTTCCGACTGGGATACAAATGCTAGCTCGCCTTCCATGAACCACACTCTGCTTTTCAGAAAAGAGCACTCTTCTACTCTACTGTGTTTCCTATGGGGTCCGAACAGTGAGCTTTCTCAGAAAAAAGAACTGTTTTCCTACACACACGGGCCATATCTAGTTCAACTCTGCTTAGGAAACTGAGAAGAACAGTAGTTCTTCTTCAGTCCAATACACTGTACTTGCGGGGAACAGACGCGAGGGCTATTTGCACTGTGTATGGCAATTGGAGCACAATAGTGACTGGTCTTACCAGAAAACAACTCTTGCTCGTAGGACAAAAACTGATGTGACTCAACTCCATTTAGGACTGGGAAACAAACGCTAGCTCGCCTTACAAGAAACACACTCTGCTTTTGAGAAAAGAGCACTCTTCTACTCTACTGTGTTTCCTATTGGGTCTGAACAGTGAGCTTGCTCAGAACAAAAGAACTGTGCTTCGTACACACACGGCCATAACTAATTCAATTCTGCTTAGGAACCTGACAAGAACAGTAGATCCTCTTCAGTTCAATACACTGTACTTCCTGGGAACAGACGCCAGTGCTATTTGTCCTGTGTATGGCAATGGCAGCGCAATAGTGACTCTTCTTACCATAAAACAACTCTTGCTCGTAGGACCAGAAACTGCATGTGATTCAACTCCATTTAGGACTGGGAAACAAAAGCTAGCTCACCTTACAAGAAACATACTCTGCTTTAGAGAAAAGAGCACTCTTCTACTCTACTGTGTTTCCTATAGGCCCAGAACAGTGAGCTTGCTCAGAACAAAAGAACTGTGCTTCCTTCACACGGGCCATATATAGTTCAACTCTTCTTAGGAAACTGACAAGAACAGTAGATCCTCTTCAGTCTGATACACTGTACTTGCTGGGAACAGACGCGAGTGCTATTTGCACTGTGTATGGCAATGGGAGCGCAATAGTGACTTTCTTTACCAGAAAACAACTCTTGCTCGTAGGACCAGAAACTGCATGTGATTCAACTCCATTTAGGACTGAGAAACAAATGCTAGCTCGCCTTACATGAAACACACTCTGCTTTTGAGAAAAGAGCACTCTTCTACTCTACTGTGCTTCCTATGGGGTCCGAACAGTGAGCTTGCTCAGAACAAAAGAACTGTGCTTCCTACACACACGGGCCATATCTAGTTCAACTCTGCTTAGGAAACTGAGAAGAACAGTAGCTCCTCTTCAGTCCAATACACTGTACTTGCTGGGAACAAACAGGAGGGCTATTTGCACTGTGTATGGCAATGGGAGCGCAATAGTTACTTTCCTTACCAGAAAACAACTCTTGCTCGTAGGACCAGAAACTGCATGTGACTCAACTCCATTTAGGACTGGGAAACAAACGCTAGCTCGCCTTACAAGAAACACACTCTGCTTTTGAGAAAAGAGCAATCTTCTACTCTACAGTGTTTCCTATGGGGTCCGAACAGTGAGCCTGCTCAGAACAAAAGAACTGTGCTTCCTACATAGACGACCATATCTAGTTCAATTCTGCTTAGGAACCTGACAAGAACAGTAGATCCGCTTCAGTCCAATACACTGTATTTGCTGGGAACAGACGCCAGTGCTATTTGTCCTGTGTATGGCAATGGCAGCGCAATAGTGACTCTTCTTACTATAAAACAACTCTTGCTCGTAGGACCAGACACTGCATGTGATTCAACTCCATTTAGGACTGGGAAACAAAAGCTAGCTCACCTTACAAGAAACACACTGTGATTTTGTGGAAAGAGCACTGTTCTACTCTACTGTGTTTCCTATAGGGCCAGAACAGTGAGCTTGCTCAGAACAAAAGAACTGTGCTTCCTACACACGGGCCATATCTAGTTCAACTCTGCTTAGGAAACTGACATGAACAGTAGCTCCTCTTCAGTCCGAAACACTGTACTTGCTGGGAACTGACGCGAGTGCTATTTGTACTGTGTATGGCAATGGGAGCGCAACAGTGACTTTCCTTACCAGAAAACAACTATTGCTCATAGAACCAGAAACTGCATTTGATTCAACTCCATTTAGGACTGGGATACAAATGCTAGCTCGCCTTACATGAAACACACTCTGCTTTTGAGAAAAGAGCACTCATCTACTCTACTGTGCTTCCTATGGGTTCTGAACAGTGAGCTTGCTCAGAACATAAGAACTGTGCTTCCTACACACACGGCCATATCTAGTTCAACTCTGCTTAGGAAACTGGGAAGAACAGTAGCTCCTCTTCAGTCCAAGACACTGTACTTTTGGGGAATAGACGCGAGTGCTATTTGCACTGTGTATGGCAATTGGAGCACAATAGTGACTCGTCTTACCAGAAAACAACTCTTGCTCGTAGGACAAAAAACTGCATGTGACTCAACTCCATTTAGGACTGGGAAACAAACGCTAGCTCGCCTTACAAGAAACACACTCTGCTTTTGAGAAAAGAGCACTCTTCTACTCTACTGTGTTTCCTATGGGTCCAGAACAGTGAGCTTGCTCAGAAAAAAAGAACTGTGCTTCCTACACTCACGGACCATATCTAGTTCAACTCTGCTTAGGAAACTGACAAGAACAGTAGCTCCTCTTCAGTCCAATACACTGTACTTGCTGGGAACAGACGCATGTGCTATTTGCACTGTGTATGCCAAAGGGAGAGCAATAGTGACTTTCCTTACCAGAAAACAACTCTTGCTCGTAGGACTAGAAACTGCATGTGATTCGACTCCATTTAGGACTGGGAAACAAATGCTAGCTCGCCTACAAGAAACACACTCTGATTTAGAGAAAATAGCACTCTTCTACTCTACTGTGTTTCCTATGGGGTCCAAACAGTGAGCTTGCTCAGAACAAAAGAACTGTGCTTAATACTCACACAGACCACATCTAGTTCAACTCTGCTTAGGAAACTGACAAGAACAGTAGCTCCTATTCAGTCCAATACACTGTATTGCTGGGAAAAGACGCGAGTGCTATTTGCCTTGTGTAGGGCAATGGGACCGCAATAGTGACTTTGCTTACTAGAAAACAACTCTTGTTCGTAGGACCAGAAACTGCATGTGATTCAACTCCATTTAGGTCTGGGAAACAAACTCTAGCTCGCTTTACAAGAAACACACTCTGCTTTTGAGAAAAGAGCACTCTTCTACTCTACTGTATTTCCTATAGGGCCAGAACAGTGAGCTTGCTCAGAACATAAGAACTGTGCCTCCTACACACACGGGCCATATCTAGTTCAACTCTACTTAGGAAACTGACAAGAACAGTAACTCCTATTCAGTCCAATACACTGTACTTGCTGTGAAAAGACGCGAGTGCTATTTGCCTTGTGTAAGGCAATGGGCGCGCAATAGTGACTTTCCTTTCCAGAAAACAACTCTTGTTCTTAGGACCAGAAACTGCATGTGACTCAAATCCATTTAGGACTGGGAAACAAACGCTAGCTTGCCTTACAAGAAACACACTCTGCTTTTGAGAAAAGAGCACTCTTCTCCTCTACTGTGTTTCCTATGGGGTCTGAACAGTGAGCTTGCTCAGAACAAAAGAACTGTGCTTCCTACACACACGGGCCATAACTAGTTCAACTCTGCTTAGGAAACTGACAAGAACAGTAGCTCCTCTTCAGTCCGATACACTGTACTTGCTGGGAACAGACGGGAGATCTATTTGCACTATGTATGGCAAGGGGAGCGCAATAGTGACTTTCCTTACCAGAAAACAACTCTTGCTTGTAGGACCAGAAACTGCATGTGATTCAACTCCATTAGGACTGGGAAACAAAAGCTAGCTCACCTTACAGAAACACACTCTGCTTTAGAGAAAAGAGCACTCTTCTACTCTACTGTGTTTCCTATGATGTCCAAACAGTGAGCTTGCTCAGAACAAAATAACTGTGCTTCCTACACACACGGGCCATATCTAGTTCAACTCTGCTTAGGAAACTGACAAGAACAGTAGCTCCTCTTCAGTCCAATACACTGTACTTGCAGGGAACATACGCGAGTGCTATTTGCACTGTGTATGGCAATTGGAGCACAATAGTGACTTGTCTTACCAGAAAACAACTGTTGCTCGTAGGACAAAAAACTGCATGTGACTCAACTCCATTTAGGACTAGGAAACAAACACTAGCTCGACTTCCAAGAAGCACACTCTGCTTTTGAGAAAAGAGTACTCTTCTACTCTACTGTGTTTCCTATGTGTTCCGAACAGTGAGCTTGCTCAGAACAAAAAAACTGTGCTTCCTACACACACGGGCCATATCTAGTTCAATTCTACTTAGGAAACTGACAAGAACAGTAGAACCTCTTCAGTCCAATACACTGTACATGCTGGGAACAGACGCCAGTGCTATTTGCCCTGTGTATGACAATGGGAGCGCAATAGTGACTCTTCTTACCAGAAAACAACTCTTTTCGTAGGACAAGAAACTGCATGTGATTCAACTCGATTTAGGACTGGGAAAGAAACGCTAGCTCGCCTTACAAGAAACACACTCTGCTTTTGAGAAAAGAGCACTCTTCTACTCTACTGTGTTTCCTATAGGGCCAGAACAGTGAACTTGCTCAGAACAAAAGAAATGTGCTTCCTACACACAGGGGACATATCTAGTACAACTCTGCTTAGGAATCTGACAAGAACAGGAGCTCCTATTCAGTCCAATACTCTGTACATGCAGGGAACAGACGCCAGTGCTATTTGCACTGTGTATGGCAATGGGAGCGCAATAGTGACTCTTCTTACCAGAAAAAATCTCTTGCTCGTAGGACCAGAAACTGCATGGGATTCAATTCCATTTCTGACTGGGAAACAAACACTAGCTCGCCTTTCAAGAAACGCACTCTGCTTTTGAGAAAAGAGCACTCTTCTACTCTACAGTGTTTCCTATGGGGTCCGAACAGTGATCTTGCTAAGAACAAATGAACTGTGCTTCCTACACACGGGCCATACTAGTTATACTCTGCTTAGGAAACTGACAAGAACAGTAGCTGCTCTTCAGTCCAATACACCGTACTTGCTGGGAACAGACGCCAGTGCTATTTGCACTGTGTATGACAATGGGAGCGCAATAGTGACTCTTCTTACCAGAAAAAAACTCTTGCTCGTAGGACCAGAAACGGCATGGGATTCAACTCCATTTTTGACTGGGAAGCAAATACTAGCTCGCCTTTCAAGAAACACAATTTAATTTTGAGAAAAGAGCACTGATCTACTCTACTGTGTTTCCTATGGTGTCCGCACAGTGTGCTTTCTCAGAACAAAAGAACTGTGCTTCCTACACACACGAGCCATACCTAGTTCAACTCCTTTTAGGAAAATGACAAGAAGAGTAGCTCCTCTTCAGTCCAATACACTGTACTTGCTGGGAACAGACAAGAGTGCTATTTGCACTATGTATGGCAATGGGAGTGCAATAGTGACTTTCCTTACCAGAAAAAAACTCTTGCTCATAGGACCAGAAATTGGATGTGATTCAACTCCATTTAGGACAGGGAAACAAACGCTAGCTCGCCTTACAAGAAACACACTCTGCTTTTGAGAAAAGAGCACTCTTCTACTCTACTGTGTTTCCTATAGTGCCAGAACAGTGAGCTTGAACAGAACAAGAGAACTGTGCTTCCTACACACACGGCCATATCTAGTTCAATTTTGCTTAGAAAACTGAAAAGAACAGTAGATCCTCTTCAGTCCAGTACACAGTACATGCTGGGAACAGATGCCAGTGCTATTTGCCCTGTGTATGACAATGGGAGCGCAATATTGACTCTTCTTACCAGAAAACAACTCTTGCTCGTAGGACCAGAAACTGCATGTGATTCAACTCCATTTAGGACTGGGAAAAAAACGCTAGCTCACCTTACAAGAAACACACTCTGCTTTTGAGAAAAGAGCACTCTTCTACTCTACTGTGTTTCCTATGTGTTCCGCACAGTGAGCTTGCTCAGAACAAATGAACTGTGCTTCCTACACACACGGGCCGTATCTAGTTCAACTCTGCTTAGAATACTGACAAGAACAGTAGCTGCTCTTCATTCGAATACACTGTACTTGCTGGGAACAGACGCCAGTGCTATTTGCACTGTGTATGACAATGGGAGCGCAATAGTGACTCTTCTTACCAGAAAAAAACTCTTGCTCGTAGGACCAGAAACGGCATGGGATTCAACTCCATTTTTGACTGGGAAGCAAATACTAGCTCGCCTTTCAAGAAACACAATTTAATTTTGAGAAAAGAGCACTGATCTACTCTACTGTGTTTCCTATGGTGTCCGCACAGTGTGCTTTCTCAGAACAAAAGAACTGTGCTTCCTACACACACGAGCCATATCTAGTTCAACTCCTTTTAGGAAAATGACAAGAAGAGTAGCTCCTCTTCAGTCCAATACACTGTACTTGCTGGGAACAGACAAGAGTGCTATTTGCACTATGTATGGCAATGGGAGCGCAATAGTGACTTTCCTTACCAGAAAAAAACTCTTGCTCATAGGACCAGAAATTGGATGTGATTCAACTCCATTTAGGACAGGGAAACAAACGCTAGCTCGCCTTACAAGAAACACACTCTGCTTTTGAGAAAAGAGCACTCTTCTACTCTACTGTGTTTCCTATAGTGCCAGAACAGTGAGCTTGAACAGAACAAGAGAACTGTGCTTCCTACACACACGGCCATATCTAGTTCAATTTTGCTTAGAAAACTGAAAAGAACAGTAGATCCTCTTCAGTCCAATACACCGTACATGCTGGGAACAGATGCCAGTGCTATTTGCCCTGTGTATGACAATGGGAGCGCAATATTGACTCTACTTACCAGAAAACAACTCTTGCTCGTAGGACCAGAAACTGCATGTGATTCAACTCCCTTTAGGACTGGGAAAAAAACGCTAGCTCACCTTACAAGAAACACACTCTGCTTTTGAGAAAAGAGCACTCTTCTACTCTACTGTGTTTCCTATGTGTTCCGCACAGTGAGCTTGCTCAGAACAAAGGAACTGTGCTTCCTACACACACGGGCCGTATCTAGTTCAACTCTGCTTAGAATACTGACAAGAACAGTAGCTGCTCTTCATTCGAATACACTGTACTTGCTGGGAACGGAAGCCAGTGCTATTTGCACTTTTATGGCAATGGGAGCCCAATAGTGACTCTTCTTACCAGAAAAAAACTCTTGCTCGTAGGACCAGAAACGGCATGGGATTCAAATCCATTTCTGACTGGGAAGCAAATACTAGCTCGCCTTTCAAGAAACACAATTTAATTTTGAGAAAAGAGCTCTCATCTACTCTACTGTGTTTCCGATGGTGTCCGCACAGTGTGCTTTCTCAGAACAAAAGAACTGTGCTTCCTACACACACGGGCCATATCTAGCTCAACTCCTCTTAGGAAAATGAGAAGAACAGTAGCTCCTCTTCAGTCCAATACACCATACTTGCTGGGAAAAGACGCGAGTGCTATTTGCACTATGTATGGCAATGGGAGCACAATAGTGACTTTCCTTACCAGAAAACAACTCTTGCTCATAGGACCAGAAACTGCAAGTGATTCAACTCCATTTATGACTGGGAAACAAACGCTAGCTCGCCTTACAAGAAACACACTCTGCTTTTGAGAAAAGAGCACTCTTCTACTCTACTGTGTTTCCTATAGGGCCAGAACAGTGAGCTTGATCAGAACAAGAGAACTGTGCCTCCTACACACATGGCCTTATCTAGTTCAATTCTGCTTAGGAAACTGACAAGAACAGTAGATCCTCTTCAGTCCAATACACTGTACATGCTGGGAACAGACGCCAGTGCTATTTGCCCTGTGTATGACATTGGGAGCACAATAGTGACTCTTCTTACCAGAAAACAACTCTTGCTCGTAGGACCAGAAACTGCATGGGATTCAACTCCATATAGGTCTGGGAAAAAAACGCTAGCCCGCCGTACAAGAAACACACTCTGCTTTTGAGAAAAGAGCACTCCTCTACACTACTGTGTTTCCTATGGGGTCCGAACAGTGAGCTTGCTTAGAAAAAAATAACTGGGCTTCCTACACACACGGGCCATATCTAGTTCAACTCTGCTTAGGAAACTGACAAGAACAGTAGCTCCTCTTCAGTCCAATACACTGTACTTGCTGGGAACCGACGCCAAAGCTATTTGCACTGTGTATGACATTGTGAGCGCAATAGTGATTCTTCTTACCAGAAAACAACTCTTGCTCATAGGACCAGAAACTGCATGGGATTCAACTCCATTTATGACTGGGAAACAAACGCTAGCTCGCCTATAAGAAACACACTCTGCTTTTGAGAAAAGAGCACTCATCTACTCTACTGGGTTTCCTATGGGGTCCGAACAGTGAGCTTGCTCAGAAGAAAAGACCTGTGCTTCCTACACACACGGGCCATATCTAGTTCAACTCTGCTTAGGAAACTGACAAGAACAGTAGCTCCTCTTCAGTCCAATACACTGTACTTGCTGGGAACAGAAGCAAGTGCTATTTGAACTGTGTATGTCAATGAGATCGCAATAGTGACTTTCCCTACCAGAAAACATCTCTTGCTTGTAGGACCAGAAACTGCATGTGATTCAACTCCATTTAGGTCTGGGAAACAAACGCTAGCTCGCCTTACAAGAAACACACTCTGCTTTAGAGAAAAGATCACTCTTCTACTCTACTGTGTTTCCTATGGGGTCCGAACAGTGAGCATGCTCAGAACAAAAGAACTGTGCTTCCTACATACACGGCCATATCTAGTTCATTTCTGCTTAGGAACCTGAGAAGAACAGTAGATTCTCTTCAGTCCAATACACTGTACATGCTGGGAACCGATACCAGTGCTATTTGCCCTGTATATGACAATGGGAGCGCAATAGTGACTTTCCTTACCAGAAAACAACTCTTGCTCTTAGGATCAGAAACTGCATGTGATTCAACTCCATTTAGGACTGGGAAAAAAAACGCTAGCTCTCCATGCAAGAAACACACTCTGCTTTTGAGAAAAGAGCACTCTTCTACTCTACTGTGTTTCCTATAGGGTCAGAACAGTGAGATTGCACAGAACAAAAGAAGTGTGCTTCCTACACACACGGCCATATCTAGTTCAATTCAGCTTAGGAAACTGACAAGAACAGTATACCCTCCAGTCAAATATACTGCACATGCTGCAAACAGGCACCACTGCTATTTGCCCTGTGTATGACAATGGGAGCGCAATAGTGACTCTTCTTACCAGAAAACAATTCTTGCTCGTAGGACCAGAAACTGCATGGGATTCAACTCCATTTAGGACTGGGAAACAAACGCTAGCTCGCCTACAAGAAACACACTCTGCTTTTGAGAAAAGAGCACTCATCTACTCTACTGTGTTTCCTATGGGGTCCAAACAGTGAGCTTGCTCAGAACAAAAGAACTGTGCTTCCTACACACATGGGCCATATCTAATTCAACTTTGCTTAGGTCACTGACAAAAACAGTAGCTCCTCTTCAGTCTAATACACTGTACTTGCTGGGAAGAGACGCGAGTGCTATTTGTACTCTCTATGGCAATGGGAGCGCAATAGTGACTCTTCTTACCAGAAAACAACTCTTGCTCTTAGGACCACAAACTGCATGTGACTCACCTCCATTTAGGACTGGGAAACAAACGCTAGCTCTGCTCACAAGAAAGACACTCTGCTTTTGAGAAAAGAGCACTCTTCTACTCTACTGTGTTTCCTCTATGGCCAGAACAATGAGCTTGCTCAGAACAAAAGGACTGTGCTTCCTACACACACGGGCCGTATCTAATTCAATTCTGCTTAGGAAACTGACGAGAATAGCATACGCTCTTCAGTCAAATACACTGCACTTGCTGGGAACAGACACCAGTGCTATTTGCCCTGGGTATGACAAAGGGAGCGCAATAGTGACTCTTCTTACCAGAAAACAACTCTTGCTCATAGGAGCAGAAACTGCATGAGATACAACTCCATTTAGGACTGGGAAAGAAACGCTAGCTTGCCTTACAAGAAACACACTCTGCTTTTGAGAAAAGAGCACTCTTCTACTCTACTGTGTTTCCTATAGGGCCAGAACAGTGAACTTGCTCAGAACAAAAGAACTGTGCTTCCTACACACAGGGGCCATATCTAGTTCAACTCTGCTTAGGAAACTGACAAGAACAGTAGCTCCTCTTCAGTCCAATACTCTGTACATGCATGGAACAGATGCCAGTGCTATTTGCACTGTTTCTGGCAATTGGAGCGCAATAGTGACTCTTCTTCCCAGAAAAATCTCTTGATAATAGGACCAGAAACTGCACGGGATTCAATTCCATTTCTGACTGGGAAACAAACACTAGCTCGCCTTTCAATAAACACACTCTGCTTTTGAGAAAGAGCACTCTTCTACTCTACTGTGTTTCCAATGGGGTCCAAACAGTGAGCTTGCTCAGAACAAAAGAACTGTGCTTTCTACACACATGGCCATATCTAGTTCAATTCTGCATAGGAACATGACAAGAACAGTAGATCCTCTTCAGTCCAATACACTGTACTTCCTGGGATCAGATGCCAGTGCTATTTGCCCTGTGTATGACAATGGGAGCGCAATAGTGACTCTTCTTACCAGAAAACAACTCTTGCTTGTAGGACCAGAAACTGCATGGGATTCAACACCATTTAGGACTGGGAAACAAACACTAATTTGCCTTACAAGAAACACACTCTGCTCTTGAGAAAAGAGCAATCTTCTACTCTACTGTGTTTCCTATAAGGCCAGAACAGTGAACTTGCTCAGAACAAAAGAACTGTGCTTCCTACACACGGGCCATAACTAGTTCAACTCTGCTTAGGAAACTGACAAGAACAGTAGCTCCTCTTCAGTCCAATACACTGTACTTGCTGGGAACAGACGCGAGTGCTATTTGCACTGTGTATGGCAATGAGAGCACAATAGTGACTTTCCTTAACAGAAAACAACTCTTGCTCCTAGGAACACAAACTGCATGTGATTCAACGCCATTTAGGACTGGGAAACAAACGCTAGCTCGCCTTACAAGAAACACTCTCTGCTTTTTAGAAAAGAGCACTCTTCTACTCTACTGTGTTTCCTATGGGGTCCGAACAGTGAGCTTGCTCAGAACAAAAGAACTGTGCTTCCTACACACACGGCCATATCTAGTTCAATTCTGCTTAGAAACCTGACAAGAACGGTAGATCCTCTTCAGTCCAATACACTGTACTTGCTGGGAACAGATGCCAGTGCTATTTGTCCTGTGTATGGCAATAGCAGCGCAATAGTGACTATTCTTACCATAAAACAACTCTTGCTCATAGGACCAGAAACTGCATGTGATTCCACTCCATTTAGGACTGAGACACAAACGCTAGCTCACCTTACAAGAAACACACTCTGCTTTAGAGAAAAGAGCACTCTTCTACTCTACTGTGTTTCCTATGGGGTCCAAACAGTGAGCTTGCTCAGAACAAAAGAACTGTGCTTCCTACACACATGGGCCATATGTAATTCAACTTTGCTTAGGTCACTGACAAGAACAGTAGCTCCTCTTCAGTCTAATACACTGTACTTGCTGCGAAGAGACGTGAGTGCTATTTGTACTCTCTATGGCAATGGGAGCGCAATAGTGACTCTTCTTACCAGAAAACAACTCTTGCTCTTAGGACCACAAACTGCATGTGACTCACCTCCATTTAGGACTGGGAAACAAACGCTAGCTCTGCTCACAAGAAAGACACTCTGCTTTTGAGAAAAGAGCACTCTTCTACTCTACTGTGTTTCCTCTATGGCCAGAACAATGAGCTTGCTCAGAACAAAAGGACTGTGCTTCCTACACACACGGGCCGTATCTAATTCAATTCTGCTTAGGAAACTGACGAGAATAGCATACGCTCTTCAGTCAAATACACTGCACTTGCTGGGAACAGACACCAGTGCTATTTGCCCTGTGTATGACAAAGGGAGCGCAATAGTGACTCTTCTTACCAGAAAACAACTCTTGCTCATAGGACCAGAAACTGCATGAGATACAACTCCATTTAGGACTGGGAAAGAAACGCTAGCTTGCCTTACAAGAAACACACTCTGCTTTTGAGAAAAGAGCACTCTTCTACTCTACTGTGTTTCCTATAGGGCCAGAACAGTGAACTTGCTCAGAACAAAAGAACTGTGCTTCCTACACACAGGGGCCATATCTAGTTCAACTCTGCTTAGGAAACTGACAAGAACAGTAGCTCCTCTTCAGTCCAATACTCTGTACATGCATGGAACAGATGCCAGTGCTATTTGCACTGTTTCTGGCAATTGGAGCGCAATAGTGACTCTTCTTCCCAGAAAAATCTCTTGATAATAGGACCAGAAACTGCACGGGATTCAATTCCATTTCTGACTGGGAAACAAACACTAGCTCGCCTTTCAATAAACACACTCTGCTTTTGAGAAAGAGCACTCTTCTACTCTACTGTGTTTCCAATGGGGTCCAAACAGTGAGCTTGCTCAGAACAAAAGAACTGTGCTTTCTACACACATGGCCATATCTAGTTCAATTCTGCGTAGGAACATGACAAGAACAGTAGATCCTCTTCAGTCCAATACACTGTACTTCCTGGGATCAGATGCCAGTGCTATTTGCCCTGTGTATGACAATGGGAGCGCAATAGTGACTCTTCTTACCAGAAAACAACTCTTGCTTGTAGGACCAGAAACTGCATGGGATTCAACACCATTTAGGACTGGGAAACAAACACTAATTTGCCTTACAAGAAACACACTCTGCTCTTGAGAAAAGAGCAATCTTCTACTCTACTGTGTTTTCTATAAGGCCAGAACAGTGAACTTGCTCAGAACAAAAGAACTGTGCTTCCTACACACGGGCCATAACTAGTTCAACTCTGCTTAGGAAACTGACAAGAACAGTAGCTCCTCTTCAGTCCAATACACTGTACTTGCTGGGAACAGACGCGAGTGCTATTTGCACTGTGTATGGCAATGAGAGCACAATAGTGACTTTCCTTAACAGAAAACAACTCTTGCTCCTAGGAACACAAACTGCATGTGATTCAACGCCATTTAGGACTGGGAAACAAACGCTAGCTCGCCTTACAAGAAACACTCTCTGCTTTTTAGAAAAGAGCACTCTTCTACTCTACTGTGTTTCCTATGGGGTCCGAACAGTGAGCTTGCTCAGAACAAAAGAACTGTGCTTCCTACACACACGGCCATATCTAGTTCAATTCTGCTTAGAAACCTGACAAGAACGGTAGATCCTCTTCAGTCCAATACACTGTACTTGCTGGGAACAGATGCCAGTGCTATTTGTCCTGTGTATGGCAATAGCAGCGCAATAGTGACTATTCTTACCATAAAACAACTCTTGCTCATAGGACCAGAAACTGCATGTGATTCCACTCCATTTAGGACTGAGACACAAACGCTAGCTCACCTTACAAGAAACACACTCTGCTTTAGAGAAAAGAGCACTCTTCTACTCTACTGTGTTTCCTATGGGGTCCAAACAGTGAGCTTGCTCAGAACAAAAGAACTGTGCTTCCTACACACATGGGCCATATGTAATTCAACTTTGCTTAGGTCACTGACAAGAACAGTAGCTCCTCTTCAGTCTAATACACTGTACTTGCTGCGAAGAGACGTGAGTGCTATTTGTACTCTCTATGGCAATGGGAGCGCAATAGTGACTCTTCTTACCAGAAAACAACTCTTGCTCTTAGGACCACAAACTGCATGTGACTCACCTCCATTTAGGACTGGGAAACAAACGCTAGCTCTGCTCACAAGAAAGACACTCTGCTTTTGAGAAAAGAGCACTCTTCTACTCTACTGTGTTTCCTCTATGGCCAGAACAATGAGCTTGCTCAGAACAAAAGGACTGTGCTTCCTACACACACGGGCCGTATCTAATTCAATTCTGCTTAGGAAACTGACGAGAATAGCATACGCTCTTCAGTCAAATACACTGCACTTGCTGGGAACAGACACCAGTGCTATTTGCCCTGTGTATGACAAAGGGAGCGCAATAGTGACTCTTCTTACCAGAAAACAACTCTTGCTCATAGGACCAGAAACTGCATGAGACACAACTCAATTTAGGACTGGGAAAGAAACGCTAGCTTGCCTTACAAGAAACACACTCTGCTTTTGAGAAAAGAGCACTCTTCTACTCTACTGTGTTTCCTATAGGGCCAGAACAGTGAACTTGCTCAGAACAAAAGAACTGTGCTTCCTACACACAGGGGCCATATCTATTTCAACTCTGCTTAGGAAACTGACAAGAACAGTAGCTCCTCTTCAGTCCAATACTCTGTACATGCATGGAACAGATGCCAGTGCTATTTGCACTGTTTCTGGCAATGGGAACGCAATAGTGACTCTTCTTACCAGAAAAATCTCTTGATAATAGGACCAGAAACTGCACGGGATTCAATTCCATTTCTGACTGGGAAACAAACACTAGCTCGCCTTTCAATAAACACACTCTGCTTTTGAGAAAAGAGCACTCTTCTACTCTACTGTGTTTCCAATGGGGTCCAAACAGTGAGCTTGCTCAGAACAAAAGAACTGTGTTTTCTACACACATGGCCATATCTAGTTCAATTCTGCGTAGGAACATGACAAGAACAGTAGATCCTCTTCAGTCCAATACACTGTACTTCCTGGGATCAGATGCCAGTGCTATTTGCCCTGTGTATGACAATGGGAGCGCTATAGTGACTCTTCTTACCAGAAAACAACTCTTGCTTGTAGGACCGTAAACTGCATGGGATTCAACCCCATTTAGGACTGGGAAACAAACGCTAATTTGCCTTACAAGAAACACACTCTGCTTTTGAGAAAAGAACAATCTTCTACTCTACTGTGTTTCCTATAAGGCCAGAACAGTGAACTTGCTCAGAACAAAAGAACTGTGCTTCCTTCACACGGGCCATAACTAGTTCAACTCTGCTTAGGAAACTGACAAGAACAGTAGCTCCTCTTCAGTCCAATACACTGTACTTGCTGGGAACAGATGCGAGTGCTATTTGCACTGTGTATGGCAATGAGAGCACAATAGTGACTTTCCTTAACAGAAAACAACTCTTGCTCCTAGGAACACAAACTGCATGTGATTCAACGCCATTTAGGACTGGGAAACAAACGCTAGCTCGCCTTACAAGAAACACTCTCTGCTTTTTAGAAAAGAGCACTCTTCTACTCTACTGTGTTTCCTATGGGGTCCGAACAGTGAGCTTGCTCAGAACAAAAGAACTGTGCTTCCTACACACACGGCCATATCTAGTTCAATTCTGCTTAGAAAACTGACAAGAACAGTAGATCCTCTTCAGTCCAATACACTGTACTTGCTGGGAACAGATGCCAGTGCTATTTGTCCTGTGTATGGCAATAGCAGCGCAATAGTGACTATTCTTACCATAAAACAACTCTTGCTCATAGGACCAGAAACTGCATGTGATTCCACTCCATTTAGGACTGAGACACAAACGCTAGCTCACCTTACAAGAAACACACTCTGCTTTTGAGAAAAGAGCACTCTTCTACTCTACTGTGTTTCCTATGGGGTCCTGACCCGTCCCGCGGGCCACGTTATTTGATGAGACCCGAGGAGGCACCTCCTGAAAGATCAATGGGGGTGAGAGAGGAAGGAGACCAGGCGCGTAAAGGAAGACAAAGTCAGTCTGAGTTGCGTCAAGGTCTCGTTTATTGCAAGGGGAATCGGGTTTATATATGCTAGGAGCTAGGAGAAGTAGATAGGGGTATGGAAAGTTACTAGGAGGAAGTTAGGGTAAGGTAGGGTTCAGGAAAAGGTCTCTTTGTTCCAAGGCCTGATCAACGGACCATACAGCAAACCATTATGTTTCAGGGAGTAGATCAAAAGGTACATACTGTGGTCTTGTTGAAAAATGGTTGCTATTGAAACTGTTAACGGAAGATTAGGTACACAGCTTTTTCCCATGAGAATCAGTTAGGCTACTTGGCTCCTGACAATTCCCCCTTCTTTCTATAAAATGGCCAAAGCAGGCTTTGGTCATAAATCGAGAGGGCCCCTGTCTTAGGCTATATGGGGTGCAGTCCTGTCTGGCAACGTGCCATGTTGAGCCGGTCTCTGGCGACCTCTGTACGTTGTGCTCCCAGCACAGGCCCCATACTATTCCCGTCATTGAGTACCCTCTAGCTTTTAGTTATAGGGGTTTTTAGGTTCGTAGGCCACTGAACCTGAGCCTTTCACCTGTTTCAATCGTTTCCTCTCGTGTTTCTGTCCGATGGTAATGTACTGAAACAGTTTTTGATAGGGCCGAATCTATCTGATTTTTGATGAATTGTGTTAGTCGTTGAAAAGCCCAAGGACCAAAGGTGAGGAGGAGAAGGAAAATGATCAAGGGGGCCAGGAGGGTGGGGATCAGAGTAGAAAGCCAAGGGGACCCCTTCAGCCAACCCTCAAACCAATTGTTTTGATTTTCAAAATCACGTTTTCTTTGTGCTAATCTTTCTCTTAATTTCTCCATTGATTCTCTAACTACCCCAGTGTGATCAGCATAAAAGCAGCATTCTTCCTTCAAGGCTGCACATAAACCTCCCTCCTTTAAAAATAGTAAATCCAGACCTCTTCTATTTTGTAACACAACCTCAGAGAGCGAGGTTAAAGACTTCTCCAGGGCAGAAATGGATCTTTCTATGGCCTCTAGGTCAGTAGTCATAGCCATTTGTAACTGCATAAGGTGGTTGCTCTGCATGAGGGCAGCAGTTCCTGTACCAACTCCTGCAGCAATGCCTCCAATACCTAACAATAGGGCAATAGTCATCGACACAGGTTCTCGAGTGTATCTGCCTCTCTGCTCAAAGAATTCCATCACTGAGCTTTCTTGATGATAAGTGACACGAGGCCATAACTGGACCATCACACAAAATTCATGGGAATCATCAAATATCTGAGCAGATATGCAAGGGGTCAATCCTGTGTTACAGGCCCAGTAGGACCCGTTGGGTGCTTCAAGATAATAGCTCCCTTTATAGGGTGTCAGAATTTGTTTACAGAGGTGACTATGGGTTGATGGAATCTTGCCCAAACAAGAACCTTGTCCGGAGACTTCAGGGAGTGTTAGTTTATGTGGCTTAGTCTGACACCTATTGCTCGGGGAAGTGAGGTTATTGGCAGTAGACTGAAAGGCGATTCCTTCATAATAAGGGGGACTGGAGGTAAGGCAGAGCCAGCAACCCAAGGTTCTGTTTGGATTTGTGGCATTTAGGGCCAGATAAGCTCCCTGGACTAAATTAAACAATCTATCTCCTGTTCCTCCAAAAGGAGTAAGGAGAATGTCATTACTGGAACCTATGATGGTAGTCACGGTGCCTATATGGTAGGGAAAGGGACGAGGATGAGGTGAGGGGGAAGGAGGTGATGGCACCTTTTCATGATTGGAGGGAACTTTTTTGGTCAGAGAGAACAACATTGGGTCCTACCGACTGTGGGTACAGGTTTTCTATTGTTAGCAAGATCTTGAAAATGACTCCTTTATCTGTACCATCAAGATACCAGCGGAGTCCCCATGTTTTTCCTGAGGGCCATTCTCGATTCGCCCTACCCTGAGGGGTGAAGGTTATGTTTAAAGGTAATGATAGCCTGGGATTATAGGCTGTCCCAGTATAGGGGCTAAAGCAAAAATATTTATTCGTGCTAGGCTTACTGTATCCCCTTGTAACTGAAATAAGGTCCCAAGATGAAGTTGGTTCCCAGTAAGCTGCCCCCTGTAGTTTCACAACCCCATCGAGCACAAAAGAAGGTCTCGAATCCCCCACATCTAGCAGCCGTGGCTCGGCTTCTACCATCCTTAAGGCAGACATAAAAGTCAGATTGTGCTAACCTACAATGAGCTGTAGGACTAACACAGCCTGGGGCAGTCATCACAGCAGGGTCATTATCATGGAATGTCCCACAAGGGCTTGTCCAAGTGGTTTTAGGACTATAAGAAAATTGATTGCAGTTTGGAATCGTTTGAACCCCTGTACCATTTAACTGGTGTTGGCCAATAGTAGGTATATCCCAAGAATCCAATCCTGCAGCCAGCTGACAGAAGTCAGGAGTGAGTGATGGCCACCAGGAATAGGGAGCATGGTTTGCAGTAACCTTCCAGACCTCCTCCCCTGTCACTGTGAAAATTCGCCAGGTAAGCTTTTTAATAGCATGGGGGCTTTCCTTGGAGATGCAGGAGAGGGGAAGGGGAAAGAGTAGTAAGCAAACGATGAAGCAGGGGTTGGTTTTCCAAGGCTCGCGATGAACAGGTCCTGCTATTGAGATGTCCGTGGCTCCCTTTATTTTCCAAGCCGGAGGCATTTCTGAAAGAAAAAGAGAGAATTTTGTCTCAGGGTTGTGTCCTGGACATAACAGTTATTTTTTCCTTAGTCTAGGGAGGCAATCTGTGCAGAGTAAGGCTTAATCAGTCTTTCTGGTAGCCAACGAGCCCCATTTTCCTTGGAGTCATAAATACATGCAGACCCCTTTCCCCAGATTATAACTGGATCAGGACCATCCCATATTCCAGTTATTGGATCTTTCCAAAGGGCCTGCGCATATCCTTGTTTGGTTTCTGGGTGCCAGTGTTGCTCAGCCGCAGATTTTCCAAAAGCGTCCAATGTCAGAAAATTTAATACGAATAGGGTGTGAGAAGGCAGAGCTTTGTGGTTTCCCTTAAGGGGAAATAGTGTCTCTTGTGAGCTAAGTTTATTAAGAGTATTTTTTAAAGTTTGGTGAGCTCTCTCCACGATACCCTGGCCTTGAGGGTTATAGGATATTCCAGTGATATGTTTAATTCCTAATTGTAAACAAAATTGTCTAAATTTGCTACTAGTATATCCTGGACCATTATCAGTTTTTATACATTTCGGCTGACCTAGCACTGTGAAGACATGTAACATATGATTGATAACATCTTTGGTGGCTTCTCCACTATGAGCAGAGGCACAAATAAATCCACTGAAGGTATCTACAG
This sequence comes from Peromyscus eremicus, assembly GCF_949786415.1. Lineage (NCBI taxonomy): Eukaryota > Metazoa > Chordata > Mammalia > Rodentia > Cricetidae > Peromyscus > Peromyscus eremicus. The sequence goes on along the minus strand of NW_026736624.1, from coordinate 41,281 downwards.
TAACATGTATAAACTTTAATTTGCCAAAAGAAGGAACATGGGTGACATCCATCTGCCATAGTTGTCCAGGTATAAGCCCTCTGGGGTTTACTCCATAATGAGGTTCAGGTAAGAGCATCAGGCAATTTTTGCAGCTTTTTACAATTTCCCTAGTCTGTTCTCTAGTAATTGAGAACCTTAGTCTCAAAGTTTGAGCATTGAGGTGATGAAGGCGGTGCGCCTCACGAGCAGCTGCTACCTGATCATGTTCCAAATGAGAAATCAAGATAGAACGTGTAGCAGAATCGGCAAGTTCATTTCCCTGAGCTAGGGGTCCAGGTAGGCCTGTGTGGGCACGAATATGGCCAACATAAAAGGGTAGTGACCTTTGTCGGATTAATTTTTGTAATTCAGAAAACATTTGAAAGGTGGGAGTAATGGGTTGGATTACTGGGACCATTTCTAAAGCCTGTAAAGCCCCTACCACATATCTACTGTCTGAATACAAATTAAAGGAACAATCTTCAAAATTTTTAAAGACAGCAAGGGCAGCATATAGCTCCACCAGCTGAGCTGACTTAAAAGGGGTTGTCATAACATTCTTTTGGCCATTGAGGACATAAGCAGCTTTACCATTACTTGACCCATCTATGAAAAGCACAGGGGAGTCCGGGATGGGCTCCATTTGGGTATTTTTAAGAAAAACAAAAGAAGTAAGGGAGAAGAATTGTAGGAGTTTATTACTGGGCATCTGTGTGTCAAGTTTCCCTTCATAGGTGCAGACAAGAATGGCCCAGTCAGGACTATGGGTGCATAACCATTCAAGTTGCTCTTTATCATATGGCATAACAATAATATCAGGGTCATGTCCAAAGTATCGAGTGGAGGCTTTTATTCCTAACATTATTGATTGGCAAACCAGGGAAGGATAAGTAGGAAGGATTTTTCTTTTAGTAACAGGAAGATGTATCCACAGTAAAGGTACGGACTCTTGCCAAAGCAGGCCTGTAGGGGCAAAATCTGTAGAAAAAATGATCAAATACAATGGGAGAGTTGGGTCAAAATATCCCGTGTGTTGTTGAGTGATGGCCGTTTCAACCTTTTGGAACACCCTCTCTCCCTCCACCGTAAGGTATCTAGGGGATTGAGGGTCGGAGTCTCCTTTGAGGATATCCTCAAGGGGGCGTAACTCTCCCTTGGTTATTTTTAAATAGGGTCACCGCCAATTGATATCCCCTAAAAGCTTTTGAAAATCATTGAGACAACGAAGTGTATCTTTTCTAATCTGGATTTTTTGTGTATAGAGGAGGTCCGAGTGTAACTCGAACCCTAAAAACAGGAAGGGGTATTGGGTTTGTATCTTCTCTGGAGCTATATGAAATCCTCGGTCCTGAAGTCTGATAATTATCTTTTGAGCTACATTTTGTGTTTTTTCTTCAGATTTTCCTGCTATTAACAAATCATCCATATAATGTATAATATAAACTTCGGGGTATTAGACCCTCACTGGATCGATAGACTGAGCTACATACTTTTGACATAGCATAGGGGAATTGGCCATTCCTTGGGAGTCATTGCTAGGAGCTGGGGAGCTTGGAGTCTCTGTTTGCTATAGTAAGTTTTTCATCAAATAATGTAAATGCCATATTCATCAGATCTTTGACAGGTTTGAGGACCATTATCTATTAAATGTATCTGAGCCAAACAAATCTAGGCCCAATCTTAAAAATATCTCTAAATTTGGTAACAATAACCAGGCCAATTTGTTCTTCTATAAGTATATTAGTCAAATATACCTCTCAGTTTTTTTATTTAAATAGAACAGTTTATGCTTTAAACTAGTATCTGAATAGCCAGATGACTAGTATTAACTTGTATTCCTTAACACAAAGGACATGCAAACTCAGACATTCAAAACCAAACATATATGTGGCCACATTTTTCATTCATACCTGTAGAGCAGACAGACATTTTTACAACTATGACCCTTTGGAGTCTCAATGTAACAGCAGAATAGCAAGACAAAGAAACCTGAAACATATTTCATTATTTATATATATATATATATATATATATAAATATATATTTATATATATATATATATATATATATATCTCAAGTCATTTTTTATAAAAACATTATTTTTATCTTAACCAGCAATAATTTGAAACCAAGTCTCTTAAATGATGGCAAGTATTTGTAACCCATTGAACTCAAATGACCAAAACCCATGTAAATTTTTATTTTTCCTGTGGAAACAAAAGCATAATTTTCCCAGTGTCTTGAACTGGTAATTTAACATTTCTTTTTAAGCAATACCAGGACAGAGAAGGGTTAACAAGAGAAGTGGCTGGCCGGCAGAAGAGACCTTAAAGTTATCACAGTAAAGGAAGGGAGGGGGAGCAGTGGGCATAGAGCGTGTCCTTGGCTGCCAGTGTTCCTGAAAAAAAGTTTTTGTTAACTCTTCTGACTAAAGTCAGATTCTCTGTTCAGTGTACACACAGTTTTTGTCAATTGCAGTCAGTCCCCACTGTCCTGTCCAAAGTTCCCGTCTTTGCCCGCCTGTACCGAGAGCACGCACCCCCACCCTCGTGAGAGCAGCCAGCTGGCTGCAGTCCTGATAGCAAGAGAGCTAGGGAGGGATGGAGGTAGCCTTTGTTATGCCTCTCTCTCCTCCTCTTCCTCTAGAAAAATAAGGGAGGTTAGTAGACAAAAACAAATAACATTTACACAGACAATCCAAGAACCGGAACATCAGCACTGAGACGATGGCCTCATTCACAGCCAGCAAGCCCCTCTTGCAGTATGCAAGCCCCACCTGGCAGGGGATACCTGTTTATCTCAGTTCAGTCGGGGAGTGGGAGTGGGGGACCCAGTTCCCTCTATTGTGGCTCACACATCCTTTCAGTGGGCTAGGCAAAGGTCTAGTGGAGAAGAAGGGAACTGTCCCATAGCGTCCGTCACAGTCAAGTCAACAATGAGAACAATTAACACATTACACACAAGACCAAGGGCACACAAAAAAACTTTGCCCCAACAAAACAACCAACAAAGCTCCAAGAACAGTGACAGCCTGATGTGCTCTGGGGGCGGGGGGGAAGGTTTTGACCCTCCAGGCTCAATCACACCAAAAACAATCCAGACTGGAGGCTCTCTGTCCTTAATTAAACAGACATCAGGGGCTTCCACATCCCTGTCAGTCAGACATGCACCTTTTTTCTTGGAAGAGAAGAAGAGAGTAAAGTAACAATGATCACAACAAAACATACAAAAAAAACCACAAAATGGCTCTGACAAATTCCCAGGACAAAATACAAAGTGGCACTTCCTCCCACCATGGGGGAAGATACCCAAAGATGCTCCTAAACCAAATCGTCACCTCTGAGGTGGCTTTAGGGCTCTGGGACGTCTCCCTTCGCCGCCAGGTTCACTGTCTGGACACGTCTGTCCCAGTGAGAGCCTGCAAAGTACAAATTGAGCCTGCAAAGTACAAAACAAAAGTAACAAGACAGAGAGACACAGCAAGACAGAGAGCGCTCTTACCGGTAGATGTAATAAACCTCTGGACACTTGGGTGTCAGGCAGGGGGAGTTTGAGAGAAAATCCTCTGCAAGGGCTAGTAAATGTGAAGCACGCCCATCTCCCTCTGCTTCCTTTAGAAAATCTCTAATCACACCATAAAAACTAAAAAAGGCATCGGGGACATTTTCCCCGTCTCTGATTAATTTGTTAATATCTTTTCCAACCCTGTTCCAAGTCAAAGGGTGAATTCCTGGTCCATTAATCACTAACCAGGGACACTTCTCCTCCACATATTGAAAGAACTTTACTAAATCCTTTTTTTTTAACTCTTAATCCTCTCTCCCGAAGATTCCCTTTCATCTCCTTTAAAAAATGCCTCTTTAGATAAATTTTTTCCCATTGATCGATTGGACGACACTTACCTCAAGACTCTCCCGCGTTGCACGAGTGATGCGGTCCAGGCGTCTCTACCCTAATTCTCTCCGGGGCCCCTTTTGTTATCCGTCGTCCGGTAGGTCACCATGCCTCGAGCCCCACGTTCGGGCGCCACTTGACCCGTCCCGCGGGCCACGTTATTTGATGAGACCCGAGGAGGCACCTCCTGAAAGATCAATGGGGGTGAGAGAGAAAGGAGACCAGGCGCGTAAAGGAAGACAAAGTCAGTCTGAGTTGCGTCAAGGTCTCGTTTATTGCAAGGGGAATCGGGTTTATATATGCTAGGAGCTAGGAGAAGTAGATAGGGGTATGGAAAGTTAATAGGAGGAAGTTAGGGTAAGGTAGGGTTCAGGAAAAGGTCTCTTTGTTCCAAGGCCTGATCAACGGACCATACAGCAAACCATTCTGTTTCAGGGAGTAGATCAAAAGGTACATACTGTGGTCTTGTTGAAAAACGGTTGCTATTGAAACTGTTAACGGAAGATTGGGTACACAGCTTTTTCCCATGAGAATCAGTTAGGCTACTTGGCTCCTGACAGGGTCCAAACAGTGAGCTTGCTCAGAACAAAAGAAATGTGCTTCCTACACACAAGGACCATATGTAGTTCAACTCTGCTTAGGAAACTGACAAGAACAGTAGCTCCTATTCAGTCCAATACACTGTACTTGCTGGGAAAAGACGCGAGTGCTATTTGCCCTGTGTATGGCAATGGGAGCGCAATAGTGACTTTCCTTACCAGAAAACAACTCTTGTTAGTAGGACCAGAAACTGCATGTGATTCAACTCCATTTAGGACTAGGAAACAAACGCTAGCTCGCCTTACAAGAAACACACTCTGCTTTTGAGAAAAGAGCACTTTTCTACTCTACTGTGTTTCCTATAGGGCCAGAACAGTGAGCTTGCTCAGAACAAAAGAACTGTGCTTCCTACACACATGGGCCATATCTAATTCAACTTTGCTTAGGTTACTGACAAGAACAGTAGCTCCTCTTCAGTCTAATACACTGTACTTGCTGGGAACAGACGCGAGTGCTATTTGTACTCTGTATGGCAATGGGAGCGCAATAGTGACTCTTCTTACCAGAAAACAACTCTTGCTCTTAGGACCACAAACTGCATGTGACTCAACTCCATTTAGGACTGGGAAACAAACGCTAGCTCTGCTCACAAGAAAGACACTCTGCTTTTGAGAAAAGAGCACTCTTCTACTCTACTGTGTTTCCTATAAGGCCAGAACAGTGAACTTGCTCAGAACAAAAGAACTGTGCTTCCTACACACGGGCCATAACTAGTTCAACTCTGCTTAGGAAACTGACAAGAACAGTAGCTCCTCTTCAGTCCAATACACTGTACTTCCTGGGAACAGACGCGAGTGCTATTTGCACTGTGTATGGCAATGAGAGCGCAATAGTGACTTTCCTTAACAGAAAACAACTCTTGCTCCTAGGAACACAAACTGCATGTGATTCAACTCCATTTAGGACTGGGAAACAAACACTAGCTCACCTTACAAGAAACAAACTCTGCTTTTGAGAAAAGAGCACTCTTCTACTCTACTGTGTTTCCTATGGGGTCCGAACAGTGAACTTGCTCACAACAAAAGAACTGTGCTTACTACACACACGGGCCATATCTGGTTCAACTCTGCTTAGGAAACTCACAAGAACAGTAGCTCCTCTTCAGTCCAATACACTGTACTTGCTGGGAACAGACTCAAGTGCTATTTGCACTGTGTATGGCAATGGGAGCGCAATAGCGACTCTTCTTACCAGAAAACAACTCTTACTTGTAGGACCAGAAACTGCATGGGATTCAATTCTATTTCTGACTGGGAAGTAAATACTAGCTCGCCTTTCAAGGAACTCAATCTAATTTTGAGAAAAGAGCACTCATCTACTATACTGTGTTTCCTATGGTGTCCGCACAGTGTGCTTTCTCAGAAAAAAAGAACTGTGTTTCCTACACACACGGGCCATATCTAGCTCAACTCCTCTTAGGAAAATGACAAGAACAGTAGCTCCTCTTCAGTCCAATACACTGTACTTGCTGGGAAAAGACGCGAGTGCTATTTGCACTATGTATGGCAATGGCAGCACAATAGTGACTTTCCTTACCAGAAAACAACTCTTGCTCATAGGACCAGAAACTGCAAGTGATTCAACTCCATTTAGGACTGGGAAACAAACGCTAGCTCGCCTTACAAGAAACACACTCTGCTTTTGAGAAAAGAGCACTCTTCTACTCTACTGTGTTTCCTATAGGGCCAGAACAGTGAGCTTGATCAGAACAAGACAACTGTGCCTCCTACACACACGGCCATATCTAGTTCAATTCTGCTTAGGAAACTGAAAAGAACAGCAGATCCTCTTCAGTCCAATACACTGTACATGCTGGCAACAGACGCCAGTGCTATTTGCCCTGTGTATGACAATGGGAGCACAATAGTGACTCTTCTTACCAGAAAACAACTCTTGCTCGTAGGATCAGAAACTGCATGGGATTCAACTCCATATAGGTCTGGGAAAAAAACGCTAGCCCGCCTTACAAGAAACACACTCTGCTTTTGAGAAAAGAGCACTCCTCTACACTACTGTGTTTCCTATGGGGTCCGAACAGTGAGCTTGCTTAGAAAAAAATAACTGGGCTTCCTACACACACGGGCCATATCTAGTTCAACTCTGCTTAGGAAACTGACAAGAACAGTAGCTCCTCTTCAGTCCAATACACTGTACTTGCTGGGAACCGACGCCAAAGCTATTTGCACTGTGTATGACATTGTGAGCGCAATAGTGATTCTTCTTACCAGAAAACAACTCTTGCTCCTAGGACCAGAAACTGCATGGGATTCAACTCCATTTAGGACTGGGAAACAAACGCTAGCTCGCCTACAAGAAACACACTCTGCTTTTGAGAAAAGAGCACTCATCTACTCTACTGGGTTTCCTATGGGGTCCGAACAGTGAGCTTGCTCAGAACAAAAGACCTGTGCTTCCTACACACACGGGCCATATCTAGTTCAACTCTGCTTAGGAAACTGACAAGAACAGTAGCTCCTCTTCAGTCCAATACACTGTACTTGCTGGGAAGAGAAGCAAGTGCTATTTGAACTGTGTATGTCAATGAGATCGCAATAGTGACTTTCCCTACCAGAAAACATCTCTTGCTTGTAGGACCAGAAACTGCATGTGATTCAACTCCATTTAGGTCTGGGAAACAAACGCTAGCTCGCCTTACAAGAAACACACTCTGCTTTAGAGAAAAGATCACTCTTCTACTCTACTGTGTTTCCTATGGGGTCCGAACAGTGAGCATGCTCAGAACAAAAGAACTGTGCTTCCTACATACACGGCCATATCTAGTTCATTTCTGCTTAGGAACCTGAGAAGAACAGTAGATTCTCTTCAGTCCAATACACTGTACATGCTGGGAACTGACGCCAGTGCTATTTACCCTGTGTATGACAATGGGAGCGCAATAGTGACTTTCCTTACCAGAAAACAACTCTTGCTCATAGGATCAGAAACTGCATGTGATTCAACTCCATTTAGGACTGGGAAAAAAAACGCTAGCTCTCCATGCAAGAAACACACTCTGGTTTTGAGAAAAGAGCACTCTTCTACTCTACTGTGTTTCCTATAGGGCCAGAACAGTGAGATTGCACAGAACAAAAGAAGTGTGCTTCCTACACACACGGCCATATCTAGTTCAATTCAGCTTAGGAAACTGACAAGAACAGTATACCCTCTAGTCAAATACACTGCACATGCTGCGAACAGGCACCACTGCTATTTGCCCTGTGTATGACAATGGGAGCGCAATAGTGACTCTTCTTACCAGAAAACAATTCTTGCTCGTAGGACCAGAAACTGCATGGGATTCAAATCCATTTAGGACTGGGAAACAAACGCTAGCTCGCCTACAAGAAACACACTCTGCTTTTGAGAAAAGAGCACTCATCTACTCTACTGGGTTTCCTATGGGGTCCAAACAGTGAGCTTGCTCAGAACAAAAGAACTGTGCTTCCTACACACATGGGCCATATCTAATTCAACTTTGCTTAGGTTACTGACAAGAACAGTTGCTCCTCTTCAGTCTAATACACTGTACTTGCTGGGAAGAGACGCGAGTGCTATTTGTACTCTCTATGGCAATGGGAGCGCAATAGTGACTCTTCTTACCAGAAAACAACTCTTAATCTTAGGACCGCAAACTGCATGTGACTCACCTCCATTTAGGACTGGGAAACAAACGCTAGCTCTGCTCACAAGAAAGACACTCTGCTTTTGAGAAAAGAGCACTCTTCTACTCTACTGTGTTTCCTCTATGGCCAGAACAATGAGCTTGCTCAGAACAAAAGGACTGTGCTTCCTACACACACGGGCCGTATCTAAATCAATTCTGCTTAGGAAACTGACGAGAATAGTATACGCTCTTCAGTCAAATACACTGCACTTGCTGGGAACAGACACCAGTGCTATTTGCCCTGTGTATGACAAAGGGAGCGCAATAGTGACTCTTCTTACCAGAAAACAACTCCTGCTCATAGGACCAGAAACTGCATGAGACACAACTCCACTTAGGACTGGGAAAGAAACGCTAGCTTGCCTTACAAGAAACACACTCTGCTTTTGAGAAAAGAGCACTCTTCTACTCTACTGTGTTTCCTATAGGGCCAGAACAGTGAACTTGCTCAGAACAAAAGAACTGTGCTTCCTACACACAGGGGCCATATCTAGTTCAACTCTGCTTAGGAAACTGACAAGAACAGTAGCTCCTCTTCAGTCCAATACTCTGTACATGCATGGAACAGATGCCAGTGCTATTTGCACTGTTTCTGGCAATGGGAACGCAATAGTGACTCTTCTTACCAGAAAAATCTCTTGATAATAGGACCAGAAACTGCACGGGATTCAATTCCATTTCTGACTGGGAAACAAACACTAGCTCGCCTTTCAATAAACACACTCTGCTTTTGAGAAAAGAGCACTCTTCTACTCTACTGTGTTTCCAATGGGGTCCAAACAGTGAGCTTGCTCAGAACAAAAGAACTGTGTTTTCTACACACATGGCCATATCTAGTTCAATTCTGCGTAGGAACATGACAAGAACAGTAGATCCTCTTCAGTCCAATACACTGTACTTCCTGGGATCAGATGCCAGTGCTATTTGCCCTGTGTATGACAATGGGAGCGCTATAGTGACTCTTCTTACCAGAAAACAACTCTTGCTTGTAGGACCGTAAACTGCATGGGATTCAACACCATTTAGGACTGGGAAACAAACGCTAATTTGCCTTACAAGAAACACACTCTGCTTTTGAGAAAAGAACAATCTTCTACTCTACTGTGTTTCCTATAAGGCCAGAACAGTGAACTTGCTCAGAACAAAAGAACTGTGCTTCCTTCACACGGGCCATAACTAGTTCAACTCTGCTTAGGAAACTGACAAGAACAGTAGCTCCTCTTCAGTCCAATACACTGTACTTGCTGGGAACAGAGGAGAGTGCTATTTGAACTGTGTATGTCAATGAGATCGCAATAGTGACTTTCCCTACCAGAAAACATCTCTTGCTTGTAGGACCAGAAACTGCATGTGATTCAACTCCATTTAGGTCTGGGAAACAAACGCTAGCTCGCCTTACAAGAAACACACTCTGCTTTAGAGAAAAGATCACTCTTCTACTCTACTGTGTTTCCTATGGGGTCCGAACAGTGAGCATGCTCAGAACAAAAGAACTGTGCTTCCTACACACACGGCCATATCTAGTTCATTTCTGCTTAGGAACCTGAGAAGAACAGTAGATTCTCTTCAGTCCAATACACTGTACATGCTGGGAACTGACGCCAGTGCTATTTGCCCTGTGTATGACAATGGGAGCGCAATAGTGACTTTCCTTACCAGAAAACAACTCTTGCTCATAGGATCAGAAACTGCATGTGATTCAACTCCATTTAGGACTGGGAAAAAAAACGCTAGCTCTCCATGCAAGAAACACACTCTGCTTTTGAGAAAAGAGCACTCTTCTACTCTACTGTGTTTCCTCTATGGCCAGAACAATGAGCTTGCTCAGAACAAAAGGACTGTGCTTCCTACACACACGGGCCGTATCTAATTCAATTCTGCTTAGGAAACTGACGAGAATAGTATACGCTCTTCAGTCAAATATACTGCACTTGCTGGGAACAGACACCAGTGCTATTTGCCCTGTGTATGACAAAGGGAGCGCAATAGTGACTCTTCTTACCAGAAAACAACTCTTGCTCATAGGACCAGAAACTGCATGAGACACAACTCCACTTAGGACTGGGAAAGAAACGCTAGCTTGCTTTACAAGAAACACACTCTGCTTTTGAGAAAAGAGCACTCTTCTAATATACTGTGTTTCCTATAGGGCCAGAACAGTGAACTTGCTCAGAACAAAAGATCTGTGCTTCCTACACACAGGGGCCATATCTAGTTCAACTCTGTTTAGGAAAATGACAAGAACAGTAGCTCCTCTTCAGTCCAATACTCTGTACATGCATGGAACAGATGCCAGTGCTATTTGCACTGTTTCTGGCAATGGGAGCGCAATAGTGACTCTTCTTACCAGAAAAATCTCTTGATAATAGGACCAGAAACTGCACGGGATTCAATTCCATTTCTGACTGGGAAACAAACACTAGCTCGCCTTTCAATAAACACACTCTGATTTTGAGAAAAGAGCACTCTTCTACTCTACTGTGTTTCCAATGGGGTCCAAACAGTGAGCTTGCTCAGAACAAAAGAACTGTGCTTTCTACACACATGGCCATATCTAGTTCAATTCTGCGTAGGAACCTGACAAGAACAGTAGATCCTCTTCAGTCCAATACACTGTACTTCCTGGGATCAGATGCCAGTGCTATTTGCCCTGTGTATGACAATGGGAGCGCAATAGTGACTCTTCTTACCAGAAAACAACTCTTGCTTGTAGGACCAGAAACTGCATGGGATTCAACTCCATTTAGGACTGGGAAACAAACGCTAACTTGCCTTACAAGAAACACACTCTGCTTTTGAGAAAAGAGCAATCTTCTACTCTACTGTGTTTCCTATAAGGCCAGAACAGTGAACTTGCTCAGAACAAAAGAACTGTGCTTCCTACACACGGGCCATAACTAGTTCAACTCTGCTTAGGAAACTGACAAGAACAGTAGCTCCTCTTCAGTCCAATACACTGTACTTGCTTGGAACAGACGCGAGTGCTATTTGCACAGTGTATGGCAATGGGAGCGCAATGTGACTTTCCTTACCAGAAAACAACTCTTGTTCGTAGGACCTGAAACTGCATGTGATTCAACTCCATTTAGGACTGGGAAAGAAACGCAAGCTCGCCTTACAAGAAACACACTCTGCTTTTGAGAAAAAGCACTCTTCTACTCTACTGTGTTTCTTATACGGCCAGAACAGTGTACTTGCTCAGAACAAAAGAACTGTGCTTCCTACACACACGACCATATCTAGTTCAATTCTGCTTAGGAACCTGACAAGAACAGTAGATTCTCTTCAGTCCAATACACTGTACATGTTGGGAACCGACGCCAATGCTATTTACACTGTGTATGACATTGAGAGCACAATAGTGATTCTTCTTACCAGAAAACAAGTCTTGCTCGTAGGACCAGAAACTGCATGGGATTCCACTCCATTTAGGACTGGGAAACAAATGCTAGCTCGCCTACAAGAAACACACTCTGCTTTTGAGAAAAGAGCACTCATCTACTCTACTGGGTTTCCTATGGGGTCCAAACAGTGAGCTTGCTCAGAACAAAAGAACTGTGCTTCCTACACACATGGGCCATATCTAATTCAACTTTGCTTAGGTTACTGACAAGAACAGTAGCTCCTCTTCAGTCTAATACAATGTACATGCTGGGAACAGTCGCGAGTGCTATTTGTACTCTGTATGGCAATGGGAGCGCAATAGTGACTCTTCTTACCAGAAAGCAACTCTTGCTCTTAGGACCACAAACTGCATGCGACTCAACTCCATTTAGGACTGGGAAACAAACGCTAGCTCTGCTCACAAGAAAGACACTCTGCTTTTGAGAAAAGAGCACTCTTCTACTCTACTGTGTTTCCTATATGGCCAGAACATTGAACTTGCTCAGAACAAAAGAACTGTGCTTCCTACACACGGGCCATAACTAGTTCAACTCTGCTTAGGAAACTGACAAGAACAGTAGCTCCTCTTCAGTCCAATACACTGTACTTCCTGGGAACAGACACGAGTGCTATTTGCACTGTGTATGGCAATGAGAGCGCAATAGTGACTTTCCTTAACAGAAAACAACTCTTGCTCCTAGGAACACAAACTGCATGTGATTCAACTCCATTTAGGACTGGGAAACAAACGCTAGCTCGCCTTACAAGAAACACCCTCTGCTTTTGAGAAAAGAGCACTCTTCTACTCTACTGTGTTTCCTATGGGGTCCGAACAGTGAGCTTGCTCAGAAGAAAAGAACTGTGCTTACTACACACACGGGCCATATCTGGTTCAACTCTGCTTAGGAAACTCACAAGAACAGTAGCTCCTCTTCAGTCCAATACACTGTACTTCCTGGGAACAGACGCAAGTGCTATTTGCACTGTGTATGGCAATGGGAGCGCAATAGTGACTCTTCTTACCAGAAAACAACTCTTACTTGTAGGACCAGAAACTGCATGGGATTCAACTCCATTTCTGACTGGGAAGTAAATACTAGCTCGCCTTTCAAGGAACTCAATCTAATTTTGAGAAAAGAGCACTCACCTACTCTACTGTGTTTCCTATGGTGTTCGCACAGTGTGCTTTCTCAGAAAAAAAGAACTGTGTTTCCTACACACACGGGCCATATCTAGTTCAACTCCAATTAGGAAAATGACAAGAACAGTAGCTCCTCTTCAGTCCAATACACTGTACTTTCTGGGAAAAGACGCGAGTGCTATTTGCACTGTGTATGGCAATGGGAGCGCAATAGTGACTTTCCTTTCCAGAAAACATCTCTTGCTTGTAGGACCAGAAACTGCATGTGATTCAACTCCATTTAGGACTGGGAAACAAACGTTAGCTCGCCTTAAAAGAAACACACTCTGCTTTAGAGAAAAAAGCACTCTTCTACTCTACTGTGTTTCCTATGGGGTCCGAACAGTGAGCTTGCTCAGAACAAAAAAACTGTGCTTCCTACACACACGGCCATATCTAGTTCAAGTCTGCTTAGGAACCTGACCAGAACAATAGATCCTCTTCAGTCCAATACACTGTACTTGCTGGGAACCGACGCCAAAGCTATTTGCACTGTGTATGACATTGTGAGCGCAATAGTGATTCTTCTTACCAGAAAACAACTCTTGCTCGTAAGACCAGAAACTGCATGGGATTCAACTCCATTTAGGACTGGGAAACAAACGCTAGCTCGCCTACAAGAAACACACTCTGCTTTTGAGAAAAGAGCACTCATCTACTCTACTGGGTTTCCTATGGGGTCCGAACAGTGAGCTTGCTCAGAACAAAAGACCTGTGCTTCCTACACACACGGGCCATATCTAGTTCAACTCTGCTTAGGAAACTGACAAGAACAGTAGCTCCTCTTCAGTCCAATACACTGTACTTGCTGGGAACAGAAGCAAGTGCTATTTGAACTGTGTATGTCAATGAGATCGCAATAGTGACTTTCCCTACCAGAAAACATCTCTTGCTTGTAGGACCAGAAACTGCATGTGATTCAACTCCATTTAGGTCTGGGAAACAAACGCTAGCTCGCCTTACAAGAAACACACTCTGCTTTAGAGAAAAGATCACTCTTCTACTCTACTGTGTTTCCTATGGGGTCCGAACAGTGAGCATGCTCAGAACAAAAGAACTGTGCTTCCTACATACACGGCCATATCTAGTTCATTTCTGCTTAGGAACCTGAGAAGAACAGTAGATTCTCTTCAGTCCAATACACTGTACATGCTGGGAACTGACGCCAGTGCTATTTGCCCTGTGTATGACAATGGGAGCGCAATAGTGACTTTCCTTACCAGAAAACAACTCTTGCTCGTAGGATCAGAAACTGCATGTGATTCAACTCCATTTAGGACTGGGAAAAAAACGCTAGCTCTCCATGCAAGAAACACACTCTGCTTTTGAGAAAAGAGCACTCTTCTACTCTACTGTGTTTCCTATAGGGCCAGAACAGTGAGATTGCACAGAACAGAAGAAGTGTGCTTCCTACACACACGGCCATATCGAGTTCAATTCAGCTTAGGAAACTGACAAGAACAGTATACCCTCCAGTCAAATACACTGCACATGCTGCGAACAGGCACCAGTGCTATTTGCCCTGTGTATGAAAATGGGAGCGCAATAGTGACTCTTCTTACCAGAAAACAACACTTGCTCGTAGGACCAGAAACTGCATGGGATTCAACTCCATTTCGGAATGGGAAACAAAAGCTAGCTCGTCTTAAAAGAAACACACTCTACGTTTGAGAAAAAAGCACTCTTCTACTCTACTGTGTTTTCTATGGGGTCCGAACAGTGAGCTTGCTCAGAACAAAAAAACTGTGCTTCCTACACACACGGCCATATCTAGTTCAACTCTGCTTAGGAACCTGACAAGAACAGTAGATCCTCTTCAGTCCAATACACTGTACTTGCTGGGAACAGACGCGAGTGCTATTTGCACAGTGTATGGCAATGGGAGCGCAATGTGACTTTCCTTACCAGAAAACAACTCTTGTTCTTAGGACCTGAAACATCATGTGATTCAACTCCATTTAGGACTAGGAAACAAACGCTAGCTTGCCTTACAAGAAACACACTCTGCTTTTGAGAAAAGAGCACTCTTCTACTCTAATGTGTTTCCTATAGGGCCAGAACAGTGAGCTTGCTCAGAACATAAGAACTGTGCTTCCTACACACACGGCCATATCTAGTTCAAGTCTGCTTAGGAACCTGACAAGAACAGTAGATCCTATTCAGTCCAATACACTGTACTTGCTGGGAACAGACACGAGTGCTACTTGCACTGTGTATGGCATTTGGAGCGCAATAGTGACTCTTCTTACCAGAAAACAACTCTTGCTCGTAGGACCAAAAACTGTCTGTGATTCAACTCCATTTAGGACTGGGAAACAAACTCTAGCTCACCTTACAAGAAACACATTCTACTTTTGAGAAAAGAGTACTCTTCTACTCTACTGTGTTTCCTATAGGGCCAGAACAGTTAGCTTGCTCAGAACAAATGAACTGTGCTTCCTAGACACACGGGCCATATCTAGTTCAACTCTGCTTAGGAAACTGAGAAGAACAGTAGCTCCTCTTCAGTCCAAACACTGTACTTGCTGGGAACAGACGCATGTGCTATTTGCACTGTGTATGGCAATGGGAGCACAATAGTGACTTTCCTTACCAGAAAACAACTCTTGGTCGTAGTACCAGAAACTGCATGTGATTCAACTCCATTTAGGACTGGGAAACAAACGCTAGCTCGCCTTACAAGAAACACACTGCTTTAGAGAAAAGAGCACTCCTCTACTCTACTGTGTTTCCTATGGGGTCCGAACAGTGAGCTTGCTCAGAACAAAAGAACTGTGCTTCCTACACACACGGACCATATGTAGTTCAACTCTGCTTAGGAAACTGACAGGAACAGTAGCGCCTCTTCAGTCCAATACACTGTACTTGCTGGGAACAGACGCAAGTGATATTTACACTGGGTATGGCAATAAGAGCGCAATAGTGACTTTCCTTACCAGAAAACAACTCCTGCTCCTAGGACCACAAACTGCATGTGATTCAATGCCATTTAGGACTGGGAAACAAATGATAGCTCGCCTTACAAGAAACACACTCTGCTTTAGAAAAAGAGCACTCTTCTACTCTACTGTGTTTCCTACAGGGCCAGAACAGTGAACTTGCTCAGAACAAAAGAACTGTGCTTCCCACACACGGGCCGTATCTAGTTCAACTCTGCTTAGGAAACTGACAAGAACAGTAGATCCTCTTTAGTCCAATACACTGTACTTGCTGGGAACAGACGCCAGTGCTATTTGCACTGTGTATGGCAATTGGAGCACAATAGTGACTCGTTTTACCAGAAAACAACTCTTGCTCATAGAACAAAAAACTGCATGTGACTCAACTCCATTTAGGACTGGGAAACAAACGCGAGCTCGCCTTACAAGAAACACACTCTGCTTTTGAGAAAAGAGCACTCTTCTACTCTACTGTGCTTCCTATAGGGCCAGAAAAGTGAGCGTGCTCAGAAAAAAAGAACTGTGCTTCCTAAACACACGGGCCATATCTAGTTCAACTCTGCTTAGGAAACTGACTAGAACAGTAGCTCCTCTTCAGTCCAATACACTTTACTTGCGGGGAACAGACGTGAGTGCTATTTTCACTGTGTATGGCAATTGGAGCACAATAGTGACTAGTCTTACCAGAAAAAAACTCTTGCTCGTAGGACAAAAAACTGCATGTGACTCAACTCCATTTAGGACTGGGAAACAAACGCTAGCTCGCCTTACAAGAAACACACTCTGCTTTAGAGAAAAGAGCACTCTTCTACTCTACTGTGTTTCCTATAGGGCCAGAACAGTGAGCTTGCTCATAACATAAGAACTCGTTTCCTACACACACGGGCCATATCTAGTTCAACTCTGCTTAGGAACCTGACAAGAACAGTAGCTCCTCTTCAGTCCAATACACTGTACTTGCTGGGAACAGACACATGTGCTATTTGCACTGTGTATGTCAATGAGAGCACAATAATGACTTTCCTTACCAGAAAACACTTCTTGCTCGTAGGACCAGAAACTGTCTGTGATTCAACTCCATTTAGGACTGGGAAACAAACGCGAGCTCGCCTTACAAGAAACACACTCTGCTTTAGAGAAAAGAGCACTCTTCTACTCTACTGTGTTTCCTATAGGGCCATAACAGTTAGCTTGCTCAGAACAAATGAACTGTGCTTCCTAGACACACGGGCCATATCTAGTTCAACTCTGCTTAGGAAACTGAGAAGAACAGTAGCTCCTCTTCAGTCCAATACACTGTACTTGCTGGGAACAGACGCTTGTGCTATTTGCACTGTGTATGGCAATGGGAGCACAATAGTGACTTTCCTTACCAGAAAACAACTCTTGGTCGTAGGACCAGAAACTGCATGTGATTCAACTCCATTTAGGACTGGGAAACAAACGCTAGCTCACCTTACAAGAAACACACTGCTTTAGAGAAAAGAGCACTCTTCTACTCTACTGTGTTTCCTATGGGGTCCAAACAGTGAGCTTGCTCAGAACAAAAGAACTGTGGTTCCTACACACACTGACCATATGTAGTTCAACTCTGCTTAGGAAACTGACAAGAACAGTAGCTCCTCTTCAGTCCAATACACTGTACTTGCTGGGAACAGACGCGAGTGCTATTTACACTGTATGGCAATGAGAGCACAATAGTGACTTTCCTTACCAGAAATCAACTCTTGCTCGTAGGACCACAAACTGCATGTGATTCAACGCGATTTAGGACTGGGAAACAAATGCTAGCTCGCCTTACAAGAAACACACTCTGCTTTAGAAAAAGAGCACTCTTCTACTCTACTGTGTTTCCTACAGGGCCAGAACAGTGAGCTTGCTCAGAACAAAAGAACTGTGCTTCCTACACGGGCCATATCTAGTTCAACTCTGCTTAGATAACTGACAAGAACAGAAGAACCTCTTCAGTCTAATACACTGTACTTGCTGAGAACAGACGCCAGTGCTATTTGCACTGTGTATGGCATTTGGAGCACAATAGTGACTCGTCTTACCAGAAAACATCTCTTGCTCATAGAACAAAAAACTTCGTGTGACTCAACTCCATTTAGGACTGGGAAACAAACTCTAGCTCGCTTTACAAGAAACATACTCTGCTTTTGAGAAAAGAGCACTCGTCTACTCTACTGTGCTTCCTATAGGGCCAGAACAGTGAGCTTGCTCAAAACAAAAAAACTGTGCTTCCTACACACACGGCCATATCCAGTTCAAGTCTGCTTAGGAACCTGACAAGAACAGTAGATCCTCTTCAGTTCAATACACTGTACTTGCTGGGAACAGACGAGAGTGATATTTGCACAGTGTATGGCAATGGGAGCGCAATGTGACTTTCCTTACCAGAAAACAACTCTTGTTCGTAGGACCTGAAACTGCTTGTGATTCAACTCCATTAAGTACTAGGAAACAAACGCTAGCTTGCCTTACAGGAAACACACTCTGCTTTAGAGAAAAGAGCACTCTTCTACTCTACTGTGCTTCCTATACGGCCAGAACAGTGAGCTTGCTCAGAACATAAGAACTGTGCTTCCTACATACACGGGCCATAACTAGTTCAACTCTGCTTAGGAAACTGACAAGAACAGTAGCTCCTCTTCAGTCCGATACACTGTACTTGCTGGGAACAGACGCGAGTGCTATTTGCACTGTGTATGGCAATGGGAGCGCAATAGTGACTTTCCTTACCAGATAACAACTCTTGCTCGTAGGACCAGAAACTGCATGTGATTCAACACCATTTAGGACTGGGAAACAAACGCTAGCTTGCCTTACAAGAAACACACTCTGCTTTTGAGAAAAGAGCACTCATCTATTCTACTGTGTTTCCTATGGGATCCGAACAGTGAGCTTGCTCAGAACAAACGAACTGTGCTTCCTACACACACGGCCATATCTAGTTCAAGTCTGCTTAGGAACCTGACAAGAACAGTAGATCCTCTTCAGTCCAATACACTGTACTTGCTGGGAACAGACGCCAGTGCTATTTGTCCTGTGTATGGCAATGGCAGCACAATAGTGACTCTTCTTACCATAAAACAACTCTTGCTCGTAGGACCATAAACTGCATGTGATTCAACTCCATTTAGGTCTGGGAAACAAACACTAGCTCGCCTTACAATAAACACACTCTGCATTAGAGAAAAGAGCACTCTTCTACTCTACTGTGTTTCCTATAGGGCCAGAACAGTGAGCTTGCTCAGAACAAAAGAACTGTGCTTCCTACACATGGGCCATATCTAGTTCAACTCTGCTTAGGAAACTGAAAAGAACAGTAGCTCCTCTTCAGTCCGATACACTGTACTTTCTGGGAACAGACGCGAGTGCTATTTGCACTGTGTATGGCAATGGGAGCACAATAGTGACTCGTCTTACCAGAAAACAGCTCTTGCTCGTAGGACCAAAAACTGCATGTGACTCAACTCCATTTAGGACTGGGAAACAAACGCTAGCTCGACTTCCAAGAAACACACTCTGCTTTTGAGAAAAGAGCACTCTTCTACTCTACTGTGCTTCCTATAGTGCCAGAACAGTGAGCTTGCTCATAAAAAAAGAACTGTGCATCCTACACACACGGGCCATACCTAGTTCAACTCTTCTTAGGAAACTGAGAAGAACAGTAGCTCCTCTTCAGTCCAATACACTGTACTTGCTGGGAACAGACGGGAGGGCTATTTGCACTGTGTATGGCAATGGGAGCGCAATAGTGACTTTCTTTACCAGAAAACAACTCTTGCTCGTAGGACCAGAAACTGCATGTGATTACACTCCATTTAAGACAAACGGTAGCTCGCCTTACAACAAACACACTCTGCTTTAGAGAAAAGAGCACTCTTCTACTCTACTGTGTTTCCTATGGGGTCCAAACAGTGAGCTTGCTCAGAACAAAAGAACTGTGCTTCCTACACACACGGACCATATCTAGTTCAACTCTGCTTAGTAAACTGACAAGAAGAGTAGCTCCTATTCAGTCCAATACACTGTACTTGCTGGGAAAAGACGCGAGTGCTATTTGCCTTGTGTAGGGCAATGGGAGCACAATAGTGACTTTCCTTACCATAAAACAACTCTTGCTCGTAGGACCAGAAACTCCATGTGATTCAACTCCATTTAGGTCTGGGAAACAAATGCTAGCTCGCCTTACATGAAACACACTCTGCTTTTGAGAAAAGAGTACTCTTCTACTCTACTGTGTTTCCTATGGGGTCCGAACAGTGAGCTTGCTCAGAACAAAAGAACTGTGCTTCCTACACACAAGGGCCATATCTAGTTCAACTCTGCTTAGGAAACTGACAAGAACAGTAGCTCCTCTTCAGTCCAATACACTGTACTTGCGGGGAAGAGACGCGAGTGCTATTTGCACTGTGTAAGGCAATTGGAGCACAATAGTGACTCGTCTTACCAGAAAACAAATCTTGCTAGTAGGACAAAAAACTGCATGTGACTCAACTCCATTTAGGACTGGGAAACAAACGCTAGCTCGCCTTACAAGAAACACACTCTGCTTTAGAGAAAAGAGCACTCTTCTACTCTACTGTGTTTCCTATGGAGTCCGAACACTGAACTTGCTCAGAACAAAAGAACTGTGCTTCCTACACACACGGCCATATCTAGTTCAATTCTGCTTAGGAACCTGACAAGAACAGTAGATCCTCTTCAGCCCAATACACTGTACTTGCTGGGAACAGACGCCAGTGCTATTTGTCCTGTGTATGGCAATGGCAGCGCAAAAGTGACTCTTCTCACCATAAAACAACTCTTGCTCGTAGGACGAGAAACTGCATGTGATTCAACTCCATTTAGGACTGGAAAACAAACGCTAGCTCGCCTTACAAGAAACACACTCTGCTTTAGAGAAAAGAGCACTCTTCTACTCTACTGTGTTTCCTATAGGGCCAGAACAGTGAGCTTGCTCAGAACAAAAGAACTGTGCTTCCTACACACACGGCCATATTTAGTTCAATTCTGCTTAGGAAACTGAGAAGAACAGTAGCTCCTCTTCAGTCCAATACACTGTACTTGCTGGGAACAGGTGGGAGGGCTATTTGCACTGTGTATGGCAATGGGAGCGCAATGTGACTTTCCTTACCAGAAAAGAACTCTTGATCGTAGGACCTGAAACTGCATGTGATTCAACTCCATTTAGGACTAGGAAACAAACGCTAGCTCGCCTTACAAGAAACACACTCTGCTTTAGAGAAAAGAGCACTCTTCTACTCTACTGTGTTTCATATAGGGCCAGAACAGTGAGCTTGCTCAGAACATAAGAACTGTGCTTCCTACACATGGGCCATATCTACTTCAACTCTGCTGAGGAAACTGACAAGAAAAGTAGCTCCTCTTCAGTCCAATACACTGTACTTCCTGGGAACAGACGCGAGTGCTATTTGTCCTGTGTATGGCACTGGCAGCGCAATAGTGACTCTTCTTACCAGAAAACAACTCTTGCTCGTGAACCAGAAACTGCATGTGATTCAACTCCATTTAGGACTGGGAAACAAACTCTAGCTCGCTTTACAAGTAACACACTGTGCTTTTGAGAAAAGAGCACTCTTCTACTCTACTGTGTTTCCCATAGGGCCAGAACAGTGAGCTTGCTCAGAAAAAAGTACTGTGCTTCCTACGCACACGGGCCATATCTAGTTCAACTCTGCTGAGGAATCTGAGAAGAACAGTAGCGCCTCTTCAGTCCAATACACGGCACTTGCTGGGAACAGATGGGAGGCCTATTTGCACTATGTATGGCAATGGGAGCACAATAGTGACTTTCCTTAAAAGAAAGCAACTCTTGCTCGTAGGAACACAAACTGCATGTGATTCCACGCCATTTAGGAATGGGAAACAAACGCTAGCTCGCCTTAAAAGAAACACACTCTGCTTTTGAGAAAAGAGCACTCTTCTACTCTACTGTGTGTCCTATAGGGCCAGAACAGTGACTTGCTCAGAACATAAGAACTGTGCTTCCTACACACACGGGCCATATCTACTTCAACTCTGCTTAGGAAACTGAGAGGAACAGTAGCTCCTTTTCAGTCCCATACTCTGTACTTGCTGGGAACACACGCGAGTGCTATTTGTCCTGTGTATGGCACTGGCAGCGCAATAGTTACTCTTCTTACCAGAAAACAACTCTTGCTCGTGGACCAGAAACTGCATGTGATTCAACTCCATTTAGGACTGGGAAACAAACTCTAGCTCGCTTTACAAGTAACACACTGTGCTTTTGAGAAAAGAGCACTCTTCTACTCTACTGTGCTTCCTATGGGGTCCGAACAGTGGGCTTGCTCAGAACAAAATAACTGTGCTTCGTACACACGACCATATCTAGTTCAATTCTGTTTAGGAACCTGACAAGAACAGTAGATCCTCTTCAGTCCAATATACTGTAATTGCTGGGAACAGACGCCAGTGCTATTTGTCCTGTGTATGGCAATGGCAGCGCAATAGTGACTCTTCTTACCATAAAACAACTCTTGCTCATAGGACCAGAAACTGCAAGTGTTTCAACTCCATTTAGGACTGGGAAACAAAAGCTAGCTCACCTTACAAGAAACACACTCTGCTTTTGAGAAAAGAGCACTCTTCTACTCTACTGTGTTTCCTATGGGGTCCGAACAGTGAGCTTGCTCAAAACAAAAGAACTATGCTTCCTACACACACGTGCCATATCTAGTTCAACTCTGCTTAGGAAACTGACAAGAACAGTAGCTCCTCTTCAGTCCAGTACACTTTACTTGCGGGGAACAGACGCGAGTGCTATTTGCACTGTGTATGGCAATTGGAGCACAATAGTGACTCGTCTTACCAGAAAACAACTTTTGCTCGTAGGACCAAAAACTGCATGTGACTCAACTCCATTTAGGACTGGGAAACAAACGCTAGCTCGACTTCCAAGAAACACACTCTGCTTTTGAGAAAAGAGCACTCTTCTACTCTACTGTGCTTCCTATAGTGCCAGAACAGTGAGCTTGCTCAGAAAAAAAGAACTGTGCATCCTACACACACGGGCCATACCTCGTTCAACTCTTCTTAGGAAGCTGAGAAGAGCAGTAGCACCTCTTCAGTCCAATACACTGTACTTGCTGGGAAAAGACGCGAGTGCTATTTGCCTTGTGTAGGGCAATGGGAGCACAATAGTGACTTTCCTTACCATAAAACAACTCTTGCTCGTAGGACCAGAAACTCCATGTGATTCAACTCCATTTAGGTCTGGGAAACAAATGCTAGCTCGCCTTACATGAAACACACTCTGCTTTTGAGAAAAGAGCACTCTTCTACTCTACTGTGTTTCCTATGGGGTCCGAACAGTGAGCTTGCTCAGAACAAAAGAACTGTGCTTCCTACACACAAGGGCCATATCTAGTTCAACTCTGCTTAGGAAACTGACAAGAACAGTAGATCCTCTTCAGTCCAATACACTGTACTTGCTGGGAACAGACGCCAGTGCTATTTGTCCTGTGTATGGCAATGGCAGCGCAAAAGTGACACTTCTTACCATAAAACAACTCTTGCTCGTAGGACTAGAAACTGCATGTGATTCAACTCCATTTAGGACTGGAAAACAAACGCTAGCTCGCCTTTCAAGAAACACACTCTGCTTTAGAGAAAAGAGCACTCTTCTACTCTACTGTGTTTCCTATAGGGCCAGAACAGTGAGCTTGCTCAGAACATAAGAACTGTGCTTCCTACACACTGGCCATATCTACTTCAACTCTGCTTAGGAAACTGACAAGAAAAGTAGCTCCTCTTCAGTCCGATACACTGTACTTGCTGGGAACAGACGCGAGTGCTATTTGCACTGTGTATGGCAATGGGAGCGCAATAGTGACTTTCCTTACCAGAAAACAACTCTTGCTCATAGGACCAGAAACTGCATGTGATTCAACTCCATTTAGGACTGGGAAACAAACTCTAGCTCGCTTTACAAGTAACACACTGTGCTTTTGAGAAAAGAGCACTCTTCTACTCTACTGTGCTTCCTATGGGGTCCGAACAGTGGGCTTGCTCAGAACAAAATAACTGTGCTTCGTACATACGACCATATCTAGTTCAATTCTGTTTAGGAACCTGACAAGAACAGTAGATCCTCTTCAGTCCAATATACTGTAATTGCTGGGAACAGACGCCAGTGCTATTTGTCCTGTGTATGGCAATGGCAGCGCAATAGTGACTCTTCTTACCATAAAACAACTCTTGCTCATAGGACCAGAAACTGCAAGTGTTTCAACTCCATTTAGGACTGGGAAACAAAAGCTAGCTCACCTTACAAGAAACACACTCTGCTTTTGAGAAAAGAGCACTCTTCTACTCTACTGTGTTTCCTATGGGGTCCGAACAGTGAGCTTGCTCAAAACAAAAGAACTATGCTTCCTACACACACGTGCCATATCTAGTTCAACTCTGCTTAGGAAACTGACAAGAACAGTAGCTCCTCTTCAGTCCAGTACACTTTACTTGCGGGGAACAGACGCGAGTGCTATTTGCACTGTGTATGGCAATTGGAGCACAATAGTGACTCGTCTTACCAGAAAACAACTTTTGCTCGTAGGACCAAAAACTGCATGTGACTCAACTCCATTTAGGACTGGGAAACAAACGCTAGCTCGACTTCCAAGAAACACACTCTGCTTTTGAGAAAAGAGCACTCTTCTACTCTACTGTGCTTCCTATAGTGCCAGAACAGTGAGCTTGCTCAGAAAAAAAGAACTGTGCATCCTACACACACGGGCCATACCTCGTTCAACTCTTCTTAGGAAGCTGAGAAGAGCAGTAGCTCCTCTTCAGTCCAATACACTGTACTTGCTGGGAAAAGACGCGAGTGCTATTTGCCTTGTGTAGGGCAATGGGAGCACAATAGTGACTTTCCTTACCATAAAACAACTCTTGCTCGTAGGACCAGAAACTCCATGTGATTCAACTCCATTTAGGTCTGGGAAACAAATGCTAGCTCGCCTTACATGAAACACACTCTGCTTTTGAGAAAAGAGCACTCTTCTACTCTACTGTGTTTCCTATGGGGTCCGAACAGTGAGCTTGCTCAGAACAAAAGAACTGTGCTTCCTACACACAAGGGCCATATCTAGTTCAACTCTGCTTAGGAAACTGACAAGAACAGTAGATCCTCTTCAGTCCAATACACTGTACTTGCTGGGAACAGACGCCAGTGCTATTTGTCCTGTATATGGCAATGGCAGCGCAAAAGTGACACTTCTTACCATAAAACAACTCTTGCTCGTAGGACTAGAAACTGCATGTGATTCAACTCCATTTAGGACTGGAAAACAAACGCTAGCTCGCCTTTCAAGAAACACACTCTGCTTTAGAGAAAAGAGCACTCTTCTACTCTACTGTGTTTCCTATAGGGCCAGAACAGTGAGCTTGCTCAGAACATAAGAACTGTGCTTCCTACACACTGGCCATATCTACTTCAACTCTGCTTAGGAAACTGACAAGAAAAGTAGCTCCTCTTCAGTCCGATACACTGTACTTGCTGGGAACAGACGCGAGTGCTATTTGCACTGTGTATGGCAATGGGAGCGCAATAGTGACTTTCCTTACCAGAAAACAACTCTTGCTCATAGGACCAGAAACTGCATGGGATTCAACTCCATTTAGGACTGGGAAACAAACGCTAGCTTGCCTTACAAGAAACACACTCTGCTTTTGAGAAAAGAGCACTCTTCTACTCTTCTGTGTTTCCTATAGGGTCCGAACAGTGAGCTTGCTCAGAACAAAAGAACTGTGCTTCCTACACACACGGCCATATCTAGTTCAAGTCTGCTTAGAAAACTGAAAGAACAGTAGCTGCTCTTCAGTCCAATACACTGTACTTGCTGGGAACAGACGCGAGTGCTATTTGCACTGTGTATGGCAATGGGAGCGCAATAGTGACTTTCCTTACCAGAAAACAACTCTTGCTCATAGGACCAGAAACTGCATGGGATTCAACTCCATTTAGGACTGGGAAACAAACGCTAGCTTGCCTTACAAGAAACACACTCTGCTTTTGATTAAAGAGCACTCTTCTACTCTTCTGTGTTTCCTATAGGGTCCGAACAGTGAGCTTGCTCAGAACAAAAGAACTGTGCTTCCTACACCTACGGCCATATCTAGTTCAAGTCTGCTTAGGAACCTGACAAGAACAGTAGATCCTCTTCAGTCCAATACACTGTACTTGCTGGGAACAGACGCCAGTGCTATTTGTCCTGTGTATGGCAATGGCAGTGCAATAGTGACTCTTCTTACCATAAAACAACTCTTGCTCGTAGGACCAGAAACTGCATGTGATTCAACTCCATTTAGGACTGGGAAACAAACACTAGTTCGCCTTACAAGAAACACACTCTGCATTAGAGTAAAGAGCACTCTTCTACTCTACTGTGTTTCCTATAGGGCCAGAACAGTGAGCTTGCTCAGAACAAAAGAACTGTGCTTCCTACACATGGGCCATATCTATTTCAACTCTGCTTAAGAAACTGACAAGAACAGTAGCTCCTCTTCAGTCCGATACACTGTACTATCTGGGAACCGACGTGAGTGCTACTTGCACTGTGTGTGGCAATGGGAGCACAATAGTGACTTTCCTTACCAGAAAACAACTCTTGCTTGTAGGACCAGAAACTGCATGTGGTTCAACTCCATTTAGGACTGGGAAACAAATGCTAGCTCGCCTACAAGAAACACACTCTGCTTTTGAGAAAAGAGCACTCTTCTACTCTACTGTGTTTCCTATGGGGTCCGAACAGTGAGCTTGCTCAAAACAAAAGAACTATGCTTCCTACACACACGTGCCATATCTAGTTCAACTCTGCTTAGGAAACTGACAAGAACAGTAGCTCCTCTTCAGTCCAGTACACTTTACTTGCGGGGAACAGACGCGAGTGCTATTTGCACTGTGTATGGCAATTGGAGCACAATACTGACTCGTCTTACCAGAAAACAACTCTTGCTCGTAGGACCAAAAACTGCATGTGACTCAACTCCATTTAGGACTGGGAAACAAACGCTAGCTCGACTTCCAAGAAACACACTCTGCTTTTGAGAAAAGAGCACTCTTCTACTCTACTGTGCTTCCTATAGTGCCAGAACAGTGAGCTTGCTCAGAAAAAAAGTACTGTGCATCCTACATACACGGGCCATACCTCGTTCAACTCTTCTTAGGAAGCTGAGAAGAGCAGTAGCTCCTCTTCAGTCCAATACACTGTACTTGCTGGGAAAAGACGCGAGTGCTATTTGCCTTGTGTAGGGCAATGGGAGCACAATAGTGACTTTCCTTACCATAAAACAACTCTTGCTCGTAGGACCAGAAACTCCATGTGATTCAACTCCATTTAGGTCTGGGAAACAAATGCTAGCTCGCCTTACATGAAACACACTCTGCTTTTGAGAAAAGAGCACTCTTCTACTCTACTGTGTTTCCTATGGGGTCCGAACAGTGAGCTTGCTCAGAACAAAAGAACTGTGCTTCCTACACACAAGGGCCATATCTAGTTCAACTCTGCTTAGGAAACTGACAAGAACAGTAGATCCTCTTCAGTCCAATACACTGTACTTGCTCGGAACAGACGCCAGTGCTATTTGTCCTGTGTATGGCAATGGCAGCGCAAAAGTGACTCTTCTCACCATAAAACAACTCTTGCTCATAGGACTAGAAACTGCATGTGATTCAACTCCATTTAGGACTGGAAAACAAACGCTAGCTCGCCTTTCAAGAAACACACTCTGCTTTAGAGAAAAGAGCACTCTTCTACTCTACTGTGTTTCCTATAGGGACAGAACAGTGAGCTTGCTCAGAACAAAAGAAGTGTGCTTCCTACACACACGGCCATATTTAGTTCAATTCTGCTTAGGAAACTGAGAAGAACAGTAGCTCTTCTTCAGTCCAATACACTGTACTTGCTGGGAACAGATGGGAGGGCTATTTGCACTGTGTATGGCATTGGGAGCACAATAGTGACTTTCCTTACCAGAAAACAACTCTTGCTCGTAGGAACACAAACTGCATGTGATTCCACTCCATTTAGGAATGGGAAACAAACGCTAGCTCGCCTTAAAAGAAACACACTCTGCTTTTGAGAAAAAAGCACTCTTCTACTCTACTGTGTTTCCTATGGGGTCCGAACAGTGAGCTTGCTCAGAACAAAAAAACTGTGCTTCCTACACACACGGCCATATCTAGTTCAAGTCTGCTTAGGAACCTGACCAGAACAATAGATCCTCTTCAGCCCAATACACTGTACTTGCTGCGAACAGACGCCAGTGCTATTTGTCCTGTGTATGGCAATGGCAGCGCAATAGTGACTCTTTTTACCAGAAAACAACTCTTGCTCGTAGTAACAGAAACTGCATGGGATTCAACTCCATTTAGGACTGCGAAACAAACGCTAGCTCACCTTACAAGTAACACACTCTGCTTTAGAGAAAAGAGCACTCTTCTGCTCTACTGTGTTTCCTATGGGGTCCAAACAGTGAGCTTGCAAAGAACAAAAGAACTGTGCTTCCTACAAACACGGATCATATCTAGTTCAACTCTGCTTAGTAAACTGACAAGAAGAGTAGCTCCTATTCAGTCCAATACACTGTACTTGCTGGGAAAAGACGCGAGTGCTATTTGCCTTGTGTAGGGCAATGGGAGCACAATAGTGACTTTCCTTACCATAAAACAACTCTTGCTCGTAGGACCAGAAACTCCATGTGATTCAACTCCATTTAGGTCTGGGAAACAAATGCTATCTCGCCTTACATGAAACACACTCTGCTTTTGAGAAAAGAGTACTCTTCTACTCTACTGTGTTTCCTATGGGGTCCGAACAGTGAGCTTGCTCAGAACAAAGCAACTGTGCTTCCTACACACAAGGGCCATATCTAGTTCAACTCTGCTTAAGAAACTGACAAGAACAGTAGCTCCTCTTCAGTCCAATACACTGTACTTGCGGGGAAGAGACACGAGTGCTATTTGCACTGTGTATGGCAATTGGAGCACAATAGTGACTCGTCTTACCAAAAAACAAATCTTGCTAGTAGGACAAAAAACTGCATGTGACTCAACTTCATATAGGACTGGGAAACAAACGCTAGCTCGCCTTACAAGAAACACACTCTGCTTTTGAGAAAAGAGCACTCTTCTACTCTACTGTGTGTCCTATGGAGTCCGAACACTGAACTTGCTCAGAACAAAAGAACTGTGCTTCCTACACACATGGCCATATCTAGTTCAATTCTGCTTAGGAACCTGACAAGAACAGTAGATCCTCTTCAGTCCAATACACTGTACTTGCTGGGAACAGACGCCAGTGCTATTTGTCCTGTGTATGGCAATGGCAGC
Source organism: Peromyscus eremicus (assembly GCF_949786415.1). NCBI lineage: Eukaryota > Metazoa > Chordata > Mammalia > Rodentia > Cricetidae > Peromyscus > Peromyscus eremicus. Next base: position 12,221 of record NW_026736624.1, on the reverse strand, counting down.
GCAAAAGTGACTTTCCTTACCAGAAAAGAACTCTTGATCATAGGACCTGAACCTGCATGTGATTCAACTCCATTTAGGACTAGGAAACAAACGCTAGCTCACCTTACAAGAAACACACTCTGCTTTAGAGAAAAGAGCACTCTTCTACTCTACTGTGTTTCCTATAGGGCCAGAACAGTGAGCTTGCTCAGAACATAAGAACTGTGCTTCCTACACACTGGCCATATCTACTTCAACTCTGCTTAGGAAACTGACAAGAAAAGTAGCTCCTCTTCAGTCCGATACACTGTACTTGCTGGGAACAGACGCGAGTGCTATTTGCACTGTGTATGGCAATGGGAGCGCAATAGTGACTTTCCTTACCAGAAGACAACTCTTGCTCATAGGACCAGAAACTGCATGGGATTCAACTCCATTTAGGACTGGGAAACAAACGCTAGCTCGCCTTACAAGAAACACACTCTGCTTTTGATAAAAGAGCACTCTTCTACTCTTCTGTGTTTCCTATAGGGTCCGAACAGTGAGCTTGCTCAGAACAAAAGAACTGTGCTTCCTACACACACGGCCATATCTAGTTCAAGTCTGCTTAGGAACCTGACAAGAACAGTAGATCCTCTTCAGTCCAATACACTGTACTTGCTGGGAACAGATGCCAGTGCTATTTGTCCTGTGTATGGCAATGGCAGTGCAATAGTGACTCTTCTTACCATAAAACAACTCTTGCTCGTAGGACCAGAAACTGCATGTGATTCAACTCCATTTAGGACTGGGAAACAAACACTAGTTCGCCTTACAAGAAACACACTCTGCATTAGAGAAAAGAGCACTCTTCTACTCTACTGTGTTTCCTATAGGGCCAGAACAGTGAGCTTGCTCAGAACAAAAGAACTGTGCTTCCTACACATGGGCCATATCTATTTCAACTCTGCTTAAGAAACTGACAAGAACAGTAGCTCCTCTTCAGTCCGATACACTGTACTTTCTGGGAACCGACACGAGTGCTACTTGCACTGTGTGTGGCAATGGGAGCACAATAGTGACTTTCCTTACCAGAAAACAACTCTTGCTTGTAGGACCAGAAACTGCATGTGGTTCAACTCCATTTAGGACTGGGAAAGAAACGCAAGCTCGCCTTACAAGAAACACACTATGCTTTTGAGAAAAAGCACTCTTCTACTCTACTGTGTTTCTTATACGGCCAGAACAGTGTACTTGCTCAGAACAAAAGAACTGTGCTTCCTACACACACGACCATATCTAGTTCAATTCTGCTTAGGAACCTGACAAGAACAGTAGATTCTCTTCAGTCCAATACACTGGACATGTTGGGAACCGACGCCAATGCTATTTACACTGTGTATGACATTGAGAGCACAATAGTGATTCTTCTTACCAGAAAACAAGTCTTGCTCGTAGGACCAGAAACTGCATGGGATTCCACTCCACTTAGGACTGGGAAACAAATGCTAGCTCGCCTACAAGAAACACACTCTGCTTTTGAGAAAAGAGCACTCATCTACTCTACTGGTTTCCTATGGGGTCCAAACAGTGAGCTTGCTCAGAACAAAAGAACTGTGCTTCCTACACACATGGGCCATATCTAGTTCAACTTTGCTTAGGTTACTGACAAGAACAGTAGCTCCTCTTCAGTCTAATACACTGTACATGCTGGGAACAGTCGCGAGTGCTATTTGTACTCTGTATGGCAATGGGAGCGCAATAGTGACTCTTCTTACCAGAAAGCAACTCTTGCTCTTAGGACCACAAACTGCATGCGACTCAACTCCATTTAGGACTGGGAAACAAACGCTAGCTCTGCTCACAAGAAAGACACTCTGCTTTTGAGAAAAGAGCACTCTTCTACTCTACTGTGTTTCCTATAAGGCCAGAACATTGAACTTGCTCAGAACAAAAGAACTGTGCTTCCTACACACGGGCCATAACTAGTTCAACTCTGCTTAGGAAACTGACAAGAACAGTAGCTCCTCTTCAGTCTAATACACTGTACTTCCTGGGAACAGACACGAGTGCTATTTGCACTGTGTATGGCAATGAGAGCGCAATAGTGACTTTCCTTAACAGAAAACAACTCTTGCTCCTAGGAACACAAACTGCATGTGATTCAACTCCATTTAGGACTGGGAAACAAACGCTAGCTCGCCTTACAAGAAACACCCTCTGCTTTTGAGAAAAGAGCTATCTTCTACTCTACTGTGTTTCCTATGGGGTCCGAACAGTGAGCTTGCTCAGAACAAAAGAACTGTGCTTACTACACACACGGGCCATATCTGGTTCAACTCTGCTTAGGAAACTCACAAGAACAGTAGCTCCTCTTCAGTCCAATACACTGTACTTCCTGGGAACAGACGCAAGTGCTATTTGCACTGTGTATGGCAATGGGAGCGCAATAGTGACTCTTCTTACCAGAAAACAACTCTTACTTGTAGGACCAGAAACTGCATGGGATTCAACTCCATTTCTGACTGGGAAGTAAATACTAGCTCGCCTTTCAAGGAACTCAATCTAATTTTGAGAAAAGAGCACTCACCTACTCTACTGTGTTTCCTATGGTGTCCGCACAGTCTGCTTTCTCAGAAAAAAAGAACTGTGTTTCCTACACACACGGGCCATATCTAGTTCAACTCCAATTAGGAAAATGACAAGAACAGTAGCTCCTCTTCAGTCCAATACACTGTACTTTCTGGGAAAAGACGCGAGTGCTATTTGCACTGTGTATGGCAATGGGAGCACAATAGTGACTTTCCTTACCAGAAAACATCTCTTGCTTGTAGGACCAGAAACTGCATGTGATTCAACTCCATTTAGGACTGGGAAACAAACGCTAGCTCGCCTTAAAAGAAACACACTCTGCTTTAGAGAAAAAAGCACTCTTCTACTCTACTGTGTTTCCTATGGGGTCCGAACAGTGAGCTTGCTCAGAACAAAAAAACTGTGCTTCCTACACACACGGCCATATCTAGTTCAAGTCTGCTTAGGAACCTGACCAGAACAATAGATCCTCTTCAGTCCAATACACTGTACTTGCTGGGAACCGACGCCAAAGCTATTTGCACTGTGTATGACATTGTGAGCGCAATAGTGATTCTTCTTACCAGAAAACAACTCTTGCTCGTAAGACCAGAAACTGCATGGGATTCAACTCCATTTAGGACTGGGAAACAAACGCTAGCTCGCCTACAAGAAACACACTCTGCTTTTGAGAAAAGAGCACTCATCTACTCTACTGGGTTTCCTATGGGGTCCGAACAGTGAGCTTGCTCAGAACAAAAGACCTGTGCTTCCTACACACACGGGCCATATCTAGTTCAACTCTGCTTAGGAAACTGACAAGAACAGTAGATTCTCTTCAGTCCAATACACTGTACTTGCTGGGAACTGACGCCAGTGCTATTTGCCCTGTGTATGACAATGGGAGCGCAATAGTGACTTTCCTTACCAGAAAACAACTCTTGCTCGTAGGATCAGAAACTGCATGTGATTCAACTCCATTTAGGACTGGGAAAAAAACGCTAGCTCTCCATGCAAGAAACACACTCTGCTTTTGAGAAAAGAGCACTCTTCTACTCTACTGTGTTTCCTATAGGGCCAGAACAGTGAGATTGCACAGAACAGAAGAAGTGTGCTTCCTACACACACGGCCATATCGAGTTCAATTCAGCTTAGGAAACTGACAAGAACAGTATACCCTCCAGTCAAATACACTGCACATGCTGCGAACAGGCACCAGTGCTATTTGCCCTGTGTATGAAAATGGGAGCGCAATAGTGACTCTTCTTACCAGAAAACAACACTTGCTCGTAGGACCAGAAACTGCATGGGATTCAACTCCATTTCGGAATGGGAAACAAAAGCTAGCTCGTCTTAAAAGAAACACACTCTACGTTTGAGAAAAAAGCACTCTTCTACTCTACTGTGTTTTCTATGGGGTCCGAACAGTGAGCTTGCTCAGAACAAAAAAACTGTGCTTCCTACACACACGGCCATATCTAGTTCAACTCTGCTTAGGAACCTGACAAGAACAGTAGATCCTCTTCAGTCCAATACACTGTACTTGCTGGGAACAGACGCGAGTGCTATTTGCACAGTGTATGGCAATGGGAGCGCAATGTGACTTTCCTTACCAGAAAACAACTCTTGTTCTTAGGACCTGAAACATCATGTGATTCAACTCCATTTAGGACTAGGAAACAAACGCTAGCTTGCCTTACAAGAAACACACTCTGCTTTTGAGAAAAGAGCACTCTTCTACTCTAATGTGTTTCCTATAGGGCCAGAACAGTGAGCTTGCTCAGAACATAAGAACTGTGCTTCCTACACACACGGCCATATCTAGTTCAAGTCTGCTTAGGAACCTGACAAGAACAGTAGATCCTATTCAGTCCAATACACTGTACTTGCTGGGAACAGACACGAGTGCTACTTGCACTGTGTATGGCATTTGGAGCGCAATAGTGACTCTTCTTACCAGAAAACAACTCTTGCTCATAGGACCAGAAACTGCATGAGACACAACTCCACTTAGGACTGGGAAAGAAACGCTAGCTTGCTTTACAAGAAACACACTCTGCTTTTGAGAAAAGAGCACTCTTCTAATATACTGTGTTTCCTATAGGGCCAGAACAGTGAACTTGCTCAGAACAAAAGATCTGTGCTTCCTACACACAGGGGCCATATCTAGTTCAACTCTGTTTAGGAAAATGACAAGAACAGTAGCTCCTCTTCAGTCCAATACTCTGTACATGCATGGAACAGATGCCAGTGCTATTTGCACTGTTTCTGGCAATGGGAGCGCAATAGTGACTCTTCTTACCAGAAAAATCTCTTGATAATAGGACCAGAAACTGCACGGGATTCAATTCCATTTCTGACTGGGAAACAAACACTAGCTCGCCTTTCAATAAACACACTCTGATTTTGAGAAAAGAGCACTCTTCTACTCTACTGTGTTTCCAATGGGGTCCAAACAGTGAGCTTGCTCAGAACAAAAGAACTGTGCTTTCTACACACATGGCCATATCTAGTTCAATTCTGCGTAGGAACCTGACAAGAACAGTAGATCCTCTTCAGTCCAATACACTGTACTTCCTGGGATCAGATGCCAGTGCTATTTGCCCTGTGTATGACAATGGGAGCGCAATAGTGACTCTTCTTACCAGAAAACAACTCTTGCTTGTAGGACCAGAAACTGCATGGGATTCAACTCCATTTAGGACTGGGAAACAAACGCTAACTTGCCTTACAAGAAACACACTCTGCTTTTGAGAAAAGAGCAATCTTCTACTCTACTGTGTTTCCTATAAGGCCAGAACAGTGAACTTGCTCAGAACAAAAGAACTGTGCTTCCTACACACGGGCCATAACTAGTTCAACTCTGCTTAGGAAACTGACAAGAACAGTAGCTCCTCTTCAGTCCAATACACTGTACTTGCTTGGAACAGACGCGAGTGCTATTTGCACAGTGTATGGCAATGGGAGCGCAATGTGACTTTCCTTACCAGAAAACAACTCTTGTTCGTAGGACCTGAAACTGCATGTGATTCAACTCCATTTAGGACTGGGAAAGAAACGCAAGCTCGCCTTACAAGAAACACACTCTGCTTTTGAGAAAAAGCACTCTTCTACTCTACTGTGTTTCTTATACGGCCAAAACAGTGTACTTGCTCAGAACAAAAGAACTGTGCTTCCTACACACACGACCATATCTAGTTCAATTCTGCTTAGGAACCTGACAAGAACAGTAGATTCTCTTCAGTCCAATACACTGTACATGTTGGGAACCGACGCCAATGCTATTTACACTGTGTATGACATTGAGAGCACAATAGTGATTCTTCTTACCAGAAAACAAGTCTTGCTCGTAGGACCAGAAACTGCATGGGATTCCACTCCATTTAGGACTGGGAAACAAATGCTAGCTCGCCTACAAGAAACACACTCTGCTTTTGAGAAAAGAGCACTCATCTACTCTACTGGGTTTCCTATGGGGTCCAAACAGTGAGCTTGCTCAGAACAAAAGAACTGTGCTTCCTACACACACGGCCATATCGAGTTCAATTCAGCTTAGGAAACTGACAAGAACAGTATACCCTCCAGTCAAATACACTGCACATGCTGTGAACAGGCACCAGTGCTATTTGCCCTGTGTATGAAAATGGGAGCGCAATAGTGACTCTTCTTACCAGAAAACAACACTTGCTCGTAGGACCAGAAACTGCATGGGATTCAACTCCATTTCGGAATGGGAAACAAAAGCTAGCTCGTCTTAAAAGAAACACACTCTACGTTTGAGAAAAAAGCACTCTTCTACTCTACTGTGTTTTCTATGGGGTCCGAACAGTGAGCTTGCTCAGAACAAAAAAACTGTGCTTCCTACACACACGGCCATATCTAGTTCAACTCTGCTTAGGAACCTGACAAGAACAGTAGATCCTCTTCAGTCCAATACACTGTACTTGCTGGGAACAGACGCGAGTGCTATTTGCACAGTGTATGGCAATGGGAGCGCAATGTGACTTTCCTTACCAGAAAACAACTCTTGTTCTTAGGACCTGAAACATCATGTGATTCAACTCCATTTAGGACTAGGAAACAAACGCTAGCTTGCCTTACAAGAAACACACTCTGCTTTTGAGAAAAGAGCACTCTTCTACTCTAATGTGTTTCCTATAGGGCCAGAACAGTGAGCTTGCTCAGAACATAAGAACTGTGCTTCCTACACACACGGCCATATCTAGTTCAAGTCTGCTTAGGAACCTGACAAGAACAGTAGATCCTATTCAGTCCAATACACTGTACTTGCTGGGAACAGACACGAGTGCTACTTGCACTGTGTATGGCATTTGGAGCGCAATAGTGACTCTTCTTACCAGAAAACAACTCTTGCTCATAGGACCAGAAACTGCATGAGACACAACTCCACTTAGGACTGGGAAAGAAACGCTAGCTTGCTTTACAAGAAACACACTCTGCTTTTGAGAAAAGAGCACTCTTCTAATATACTGTGTTTCCTATAGGGCCAGAACAGTGAACTTGCTCAGAACAAAAGATCTGTGCTTCCTACACACAGGGGCCATATCTAGTTCAACTCTGTTTAGGAAAATGACAAGAACAGTAGCTCCTCTTCAGTCCAATACTCTGTACATGCATGGAACAGATGCCAGTGCTATTTGCACTGTTTCTGGCAATGGGAGCGCAATAGTGACTCTTCTTACCAGAAAAATCTCTTGATAATAGGACCAGAAACTGCACGGGATTCAATTCCATTTCTGACTGGGAAACAAACACTAGCTCGCCTTTCAATAAACACACTCTGATTTTGAGAAAAGAGCACTCTTCTACTCTACTGTGTTTCCAATGGGGTCCAAACAGTGAGCTTGCTCAGAACAAAAGAACTGTGCTTTCTACACACATGGCCATATCTAGTTCAATTCTGCGTAGGAACCTGACAAGAACAGTAGATCCTCTTCAGTCCAATACACTGTACTTCCTGGGATCAGATGCCAGTGCTATTTGCCCTGTGTATGACAATGGGAGCGCAATAGTGACTCTTCTTACCAGAAAACAACTCTTGCTTGTAGGACCAGAAACTGCATGGGATTCAACTCCATTTAGGACTGGGAAACAAACGCTAACTTGCCTTACAAGAAACACACTCTGCTTTTGAGAAAAGAGCAATCTTCTACTCTACTGTGTTTCCTATAAGGCCAGAACAGTGAACTTGCTCAGAACAAAAGAACTGTGCTTCCTACACACGGGCCATAACTAGTTCAACTCTGCTTAGGAAACTGACAAGAACAGTAGCTCCTCTTCAGTCCAATACACTGTACTTGCTTGGAACAGACGCGAGTGCTATTTGCACAGTGTATGGCAATGGGAGCGCAATGTGACTTTCCTTACCAGAAAACAACTCTTGTTCGTAGGACCTGAAACTGCATGTGATTCAACTCCATTTAGGACTGGGAAAGAAACGCAAGCTCGCCTTACAAGAAACACACTCTGCTTTTGAGAAAAAGCACTCTTCTACTCTACTGTGTTTCTTATACGGCCAGAACAGTGTACTTGCTCAGAACAAAAGAACTGTGCTTCCTACACACACGACCATATCTAGTTCAATTCTGCTTAGGAACCTGACAAGAACAGTAGATTCTCTTCAGTCCAATACACTGTACATGTTGGGAACCGACGCCAATGCTATTTACACTGTGTATGACATTGAGAGCACAATAGTGATTCTTCTTACCAGAAAACAAGTCTTGCTCGTAGGACCAGAAACTGCATGGGATTCCACTCCATTTAGGACTGGGAAACAAATGCTAGCTCGCCTACAAGAAACACACTCTGCTTTTGAGAAAAGAGCACTCATCTACTCTACTGGGTTTCCTATGGGGTCCAAACAGTGAGCTTGCTCAGAACAAAAGAACTGTGCTTCCTACACACACGGCCATATCGAGTTCAATTCAGCTTAGGAAACTGACAAGAACAGTATACCCTCCAGTCAAATACACTGCACATGCTGTGAACAGGCACCAGTGCTATTTGCCCTGTGTATGAAAATGGGAGCGCAATAGTGACTCTTCTTACCAGAAAACAACACTTGCTCGTAGGACCAGAAACTGCATGGGATTCAACTCCATTTCGGAATGGGAAACAAAAGCTAGCTCGTCTTAAAAGAAACACACTCTACGTTTGAGAAAAAAGCACTCTTCTACTCTACTGTGTTTTCTATGGGGTCCGAACAGTGAGCTTGCTCAGAACAAAAAAACTGTGCTTCCTACACACACGGCCATATCTAGTTCAACTCTGCTTAGGAACCTGACAAGAACAGTAGATCCTCTTCAGTCCAATACACTGTACTTGCTGGGAACAGACGCGAGTGCTATTTGCACAGTGTATGGCAATGGGAGCGCAATGTGACTTTCCTTACCAGAAAACAACTCTTGTTCTTAGGACCTGAAACATCATGTGATTCAACTCCATTTAGGACTAGGAAACAAACGCTAGCTTGCCTTACAAGAAACACACTCTGCTTTTGAGAAAAGAGCACTCTTCTACTCTAATGTGTTTCCTATAGGGCCAGAACAGTGAGCTTGCTCAGAACATAAGAACTGTGCTTCCTACACACACGGCCATATCTAGTTCAAGTCTGCTTAGGAACCTGACAAGAACAGTAGATCCTATTCAGTCCAATACACTGTACTTGCTGGGAACAGACACGAGTGCTACTTGCACTGTGTATGGCATTTGGAGCGCAATAGTGACTCTTCTTACCAGAAAACAACTCTTGCTCATAGGACCAGAAACTGCATGAGACACAACTCCACTTAGGACTGGGAAAGAAACGCTAGCTTGCTTTACAAGAAACACACTCTGCTTTTGAGAAAAGAGCACTCTTCTAATATACTGTGTTTCCTATAGGGCCAGAACAGTGAACTTGCTCAGAACAAAAGATCTGTGCTTCCTACACACAGGGGCCATATCTAGTTCAACTCTGTTTAGGAAAATGACAAGAACAGTAGCTCCTCTTCAGTCCAATACTCTGTACATGCATGGAACAGATGCCAGTGCTATTTGCACTGTTTCTGGCAATGGGAGCGCAATAGTGACTCTTCTTACCAGAAAAATCTCTTGATAATAGGACCAGAAACTGCACGGGATTCAATTCCATTTCTGACTGGGAAACAAACACTAGCTCGCCTTTCAATAAACACACTCTGATTTTGAGAAAAGAGCACTCTTCTACTCTACTGTGTTTCCAATGGGGTCCAAACAGTGAGCTTGCTCAGAACAAAAGAACTGTGCTTTCTACACACATGGCCATATCTAGTTCAATTCTGCGTAGGAACCTGACAAGAACAGTAGATCCTCTTCAGTCCAATACACTGTACTTCCTGGGATCAGATGCCAGTGCTATTTGCCCTGTGTATGACAATGGGAGCGCAATAGTGACTCTTCTTACCAGAAAACAACTCTTGCTTGTAGGACCAGAAACTGCATGGGATTCAACTCCATTTAGGACTGGGAAACAAACGCTAACTTGCCTTACAAGAAACACACTCTGCTTTTGAGAAAAGAGCAATCTTCTACTCTACTGTGTTTCCTATAAGGCCAGAACAGTGAACTTGCTCAGAACAAAAGAACTGTGCTTCCTACACACGGGCCATAACTAGTTCAACTCTGCTTAGGAAACTGACAAGAACAGTAGCTCCTCTTCAGTCCAATACACTGTACTTGCTTGGAACAGACGCGAGTGCTATTTGCACAGTGTATGGCAATGGGAGCGCAATGTGACTTTCCTTACCAGAAAACAACTCTTGTTCGTAGGACCTGAAACTGCATGTGATTCAACTCCATTTAGGACTGGGAAAGAAACGCAAGCTCGCCTTACAAGAAACACACTCTGCTTTTGAGAAAAAGCACTCTTCTACTCTACTGTGTTTCTTATACGGCCAGAACAGTGTACTTGCTCAGAACAAAAGAACTGTGCTTCCTACACACACGACCATATCTAGTTCAATTCTGCTTAGGAACCTGACAAGAACAGTAGATTCTCTTCAGTCCAATACACTGTACATGTTGGGAACCGACGCCAATGCTATTTACACTGTGTATGACATTGAGAGCACAATAGTGATTCTTCTTACCAGAAAACAAGTCTTGCTCGTAGGACCAGAAACTGCATGGGATTCCACTCCATTTAGGACTGGGAAACAAATGCTAGCTCGCCTACAAGAAACACACTCTGCTTTTGAGAAAAGAGCACTCATCTACTCTACTGGGTTTCCTATGGGGTCCAAACAGTGAGCTTGCTCAGAACAAAAGAACTGTGCTTCCTACACACACGGCCATATCGAGTTCAATTCAGCTTAGGAAACTGACAAGAACAGTATACCCTCCAGTCAAATACACTGCACATGCTGTGAACAGGCACCAGTGCTATTTGCCCTGTGTATGAAAATGGGAGCGCAATAGTGACTCTTCTTACCAGAAAACAACACTTGCTCGTAGGACCAGAAACTGCATGGGATTCAACTCCATTTCGGAATGGGAAACAAAAGCTAGCTCGTCTTAAAAGAAACACACTCTACGTTTGAGAAAAAAGCACTCTTCTACTCTACTGTGTTTTCTATGGGGTCCGAACAGTGAGCTTGCTCAGAACAAAAAAACTGTGCTTCCTACACACACGGCCATATCTAGTTCAACTCTGCTTAGGAACCTGACAAGAACAGTAGATCCTCTTCAGTCCAATACACTGTACTTGCTGGGAACAGACGCGAGTGCTATTTGCACAGTGTATGGCAATGGGAGCGCAATGTGACTTTCCTTACCAGAAAACAACTCTTGTTCTTAGGACCTGAAACATCATGTGATTCAACTCCATTTAGGACTAGGAAACAAACGCTAGCTTGCCTTACAAGAAACACACTCTGCTTTTGAGAAAAGAGCACTCTTCTACTCTAATGTGTTTCCTATAGGGCCAGAACAGTGAGCTTGCTCAGAACATAAGAACTGTGCTTCCTACACACACGGCCATATCTAGTTCAAGTCTGCTTAGGAACCTGACAAGAACAGTAGATCCTATTCAGTCCAATACACTGTACTTGCTGGGAACAGACACGAGTGCTACTTGCACTGTGTATGGCATTTGGAGCGCAATAGTGACTCTTCTTACCAGAAAACAACTCTTGCTCATAGGACCAGAAACTGCATGAGACACAACTCCACTTAGGACTGGGAAAGAAACGCTAGCTTGCTTTACAAGAAACACACTCTGCTTTTGAGAAAAGAGCACTCTTCTAATATACTGTGTTTCCTATAGGGCCAGAACAGTGAACTTGCTCAGAACAAAAGATCTGTGCTTCCTACACACAGGGGCCATATCTAGTTCAACTCTGTTTAGGAAAATGACAAGAACAGTAGCTCCTCTTCAGTCCAATACTCTGTACATGCATGGAACAGATGCCAGTGCTATTTGCACTGTTTCTGGCAATGGGAGCGCAATAGTGACTCTTCTTACCAGAAAAATCTCTTGATAATAGGACCAGAAACTGCACGGGATTCAATTCCATTTCTGACTGGGAAACAAACACTAGCTCGCCTTTCAATAAACACACTCTGATTTTGAGAAAAGAGCACTCTTCTACTCTACTGTGTTTCCAATGGGGTCCAAACAGTGAGCTTGCTCAGAACAAAAGAACTGTGCT
>NW_026736623.1:0-64007 GCF_949786415.1 Peromyscus eremicus | reverse complement strand
TCTGGTAAGGAAAGTCACTATTGCGCTCCCATTGCCGTACACAGTGCAAATAGCGCTCCCGTCTGTTCCCAGCAATTACAGTGTATTGGACTGAAGAGGAGCTACTGTTCTTGTCAGTTTCCTAAGCAGAGTTGAACTAGATATGGCCCGTGTGTGTAGGAAGCACAGTTCTTTTGTTCTGAGCAAGCTCACTGTTTGGAACCCATAGGAAAAACAGTAGAGTAGAAGAGTGCTCTTTTCTCTAAAGCAGAGTGTGTTTCTTGTAAGGCGATCTAGCGTTTGTTTCCCAGTTCTAAATGGAGTTGAATCACATGCAGTTTTTTGTCCTACGAGCAAGAGTTGTTTTCTGGTAAGACGAGTCACTATTGTGCTCCAATTGCCATACACAGTGCAAATAGCACTCGCGTCTGTTCCCTGCAAGTAAAGTGTATTGGACTGAAGAGGAGCTACTGTTCTTGTCAGTTTCCTAAGCAGAGTTGAACTAGATATGGCCCGTGTGTGTAGGAAGCACAGTTCTTTCGTTCTGAGCAAGCTCACTGTTCGGACCCCATAGGAAACACAGTAGAGTAGAAGAGTGCTCTTTTCTAAAAAGCAGTATGTGTTTCATGTAAGGCGAGCTAGCACTTGTTTCCCATTCCTAAATGGAATTGAATCACATGCAGTTTCTAGTCCTATGAGCAAGAGTTGTTTTCTGGTAAGGAAAGTCACTATTGTGTTCCCATTGCCATACACAGTGCAAATAGCACACGTGTCTGTATCGGACTGAAGAGGAGCTACTGTTCTTGTCAGTTTCCTAAGCAGAGTTGAACTAGTTATGGCCCGTGTGTAGGAAGCACAGTTCTTTTGTTTTGAGTAAGCTCTCTGTTCTGGCCCTATAGGAAACACAGTAGTGTAGAAGAGTGCTCTTTTCTCTAAAGCAGTGTGTGTTTCTTGTAAGGCGAGCTAGCGTTTGTTTCCCAGTCCTAAATGGAGTTGAATCACATGCAGTTTCTAGTCCTAAGAGCATGAGTTGTTTTATGGTAAGAAGAGACACTATTGCGCTGCCATTGCAATACACAGGACAAATAGCACTGGCGTCTCTTCCCAGCAAGTACAGTGTATTGGACTGAAGAGGATCTACTGTTGTTGTCAGGTTCCTAAGCAGAATTGAACTAGATATGGCCGTGTGTGTAGGAAGCACAGTTCTTTTGTTCTGAGCAAGCTCACTGTTCGGACATCATAGGAAACACAGTAGAGTAGAAGAGTGCTCTTTTCTGAAATGCAGAGTGTGTTTCTTGTAAGGCGAGCTAGCGTTTGTTTCCCAGTCCTAAATGGAGTTGAATCACATGCAGTTTCTGGTCCTAAGAGCAAGAGTTGATTTCTGGTAAGGAAAGTCACTATTGCGCTCCCCTTGCTCTACATAGTGCAAATAGCTCTCGCGTCTGTTCCCAGCAAGTACAGTGTTTCGGACTGAAGAGGAGCTACTGTTCTTGTCAGTTTCCTAAGCAGAGTGGAACTAGATATGGCCCGTGTGTAGGAAGCACAGTTCTTATGTTCTGAGCAAGCTCACTGTTCTGGCCCTATAGGAAACACAGTAGAGTAGAAGACTGCTCTTTTCTCAAAAGCGGAGTATGTTTTTGTAAGGTGAGCTAGCGTTTGTTTCCTAGTCCTAAATGGAGTTGAATCACATGCAGTTTCTGGTCCTACGAACAAGAATTGTTTTCTGGTAAGGAAAGTCACTATTGCGCTCCCATTGCCATACACAGTGCAAATAGTACTCGCGTCTGTTCTCAGCAAGTACAGTGTATCGAACTGAAGAGGAGCTACTGTTCTTGTCAGTTTCCTAAGCAGAGTTGAACTAGATATGGCCCATGTGTGTAGGAAGCACAGTTCTTTTGTTCTGAGCAAGCTCACTGTTCTGGCCCTACAGGAAACACAGTAGAGTAGATGAGTGCTCTTTTCTCTAAAGCAGAGTGTGTTTCTTGTAAGGCCAGCTCGCTTTTGTTTCCCAGTCCAAAATGGAGTTGAGTCACAGACAGTTTTTGGTCCTAAAAGCAAGAGTTGTTTTCTGGTAAGAAGAGTAACTATTGCGCTCTAAATGCCATACACAGTGCAAATAGCACTCGCGTCTGTTCCCAGCAAGTACAGTGTATTGGACTGAATAGGAGCTACTGTTCTTGTCAGTTTCCTAAGTAGAGTTGAACTAGATATGGTCCATGTGTGTAGGAAGCACAGTTCTTTTGTTCTGACCAAGCTCACTGTTTGGACCCCATAGGAAACACAGTAGAGTAGAAGTGTGCTCTTTTCTCAAAAGCAGAGTGTGTTTCTTGTAAAGCGAGCTAGCGTTTGTTTCCCAGTTTTAAATGGAGTTGAATCACATGCAGTTTCTAGTCCTAAGAGCATGAGTTGTTTTATGGTAAGAAGAGTCACTATTGCGCTGCCATTGCCATACACAGGACAAATAGCACTGGCGTCTCTTCCCAGCAAGTACAGTGTATTGGACTGAAGAGGATCTACTGTTCTTGTCAGGTTCCTAAGCAGAATTGAACTAGATATGGCCGTGTGTGTAGGAAGCACAGTTCTTTTGTTCTGAGCAAGCTCACTGTTCGGACACCATAGGAAACACAGTAGAGTAGAAGAGTGCTCTTTTCTCAAAAGCAGAGTGTGTTTCTTGTAAGGCGAGCTAGCGTTTGTTTCCCAGTCCTAAATGCAGTTGAATCACATGCAGTTTCTGGTCCTAAGAGCAAGAGTTGATTTCTGGTAAGGAAAGTCACTATTGCGCTCCCCATGCTATACATAGTTCAAATAGCTCTCGCGTCTGTTCCCAGCAAGTACAGTGTATTGGACTGAAGAGGAGCTACTGTTCTTGTCAGATTCCTAAGCAGAGTGGAACTAAATATGGCCCGTGTGTAGGAAGCACAGTTCTTATGTTCTGAGCAAGCTCACTGTTCTGGCCCTACAGGAAACACAGTAGAGTAGAAGAGTGCTCTTTGCTCAAAAGCAGAGTGTGTTTTTGTAAGGCAAGCTAGCGTTTGTTTCCTAGTCCTAAATGGAGTTGAATCACATGCAGTTTCTGGTCCTATGAACAAGAATTGTTTTCTGGTAAGGAAAGTCACTATTGCGCTCCCATTGCCCTACACAAGACAAATAGCACTCGCGTCTTTTCCCAGCAAATACAGTGTATTGGACTGAATAGGAGCTACTGTTCTTGTCAGTTTACTAAGCAGAGTTGAACTAGATATGGTCCGTGTGTAGGAAGCATAGTTCTTTTGTTCTGAACAAGCTCACTGTTTGGACCCCATAGGAAACACAGTAGAGTAGAAGAGTGCTCTTTTCTCTAAAGCAGAGTGTGTTTCTTGTAAGGCGAGCTAGCGTTTGTTTCCCAGTCCTAAATGGAGTGGAATAACATGCAGTTTCTGGTCCTACGAGCAAGAGTTGTTTAGTGGTAAGGAAAGTCACTATTGTGCTACCATTGCCATACACAGTGCAAATAGCCCTCCCATCTGTTCCCAGCAAGTACAGTGTATTGGACTGAAGAGGAGCTACTGTTCTTCTCAGTTTCCTAAGCAGAGTTGAACTAGATATGGCCCGTGTGTTTAGGAAGTACAGTTCCTTTTTTCTGAGCAAGCTCACTGTTCTGGCCTTATAGGAAACAGAGTAGAGTAGAAGAGCGCTCTTTTCTCAAAAGCAGAGTGTGTTTCTTGTAAAGCGAGCTAGAGTTTGTTTCCCAGTCCTAAATGGAGTTGAATCACATGCAGTTTCTGGTCCTACGAGCAAGAGTTGTTTTCTGGTAAGAAGAGTCACTATTGCGCTGCCATTGCCCTAAACAGGACAAGTAGCACTGGCGTCTGTTCCCAGCAAGTACAGTGTATTGGACTGAAGAGGATCTACTGTTCTTGTCAGGTTCCTAAGCAGACTTGAACGAGATATGGCCGTGTGTGTAGAAAGCAAAATTTTTTTGTTCTGAGCAAGCTCACTTTTCGGAACACATGGGAAACACAGTAGAGTAGAAGAGTGCTCTTTTCTCAAAAGCAGAGTGTGTTTCCTGGAAGTCGAGCTAGCGTTTGTTTCCCAGTCCTAAATGGAGTTGAGTCACATGCAGTTTTTGTCCTACGAGCAAGAGTTGTTTTCTGGTAAGACAAGTCACTATTGTGCTCCAATTGCCATACACAGTGCAAAGAGCACTCGCGTCTGTTCCCCGCAAGTACAGTGTATTCGACTGAAGAGGAGCTACTGTTCTTGTTTTTTTCCTAAGCAGAGTTGAACTAGATATGGCCGTGTGTGTAGGAAGCACAGTTCTTTTGTTCTGAGCAAGCTCACTGTTCGGACCCCATAGGAAACACGGTAGAGTAGAAGAGTGCTCTTTTCTAAAAAGCAGATTGTGTTTCATGTAAGGCGAGCTAGCACTTGTTTCCCATTCCTAAATGGAATTGAATCACATGCAGTTTCTAGTCCTATGAGCAAGAGTTGTTTTCTGGTAAGGAAAGTCACTATTGTGTTCCCATTGCCATACACAGTGCAAATAGCACTCGTGTCTGTATCGGACTGAAGAGGAGCTACTGTTCTTGTCAGTTTCCTAAGCAGAGTTGAACTAGTTATGGCCCGTGTGTAGGAAGCACAGTTCTTTTGTTTTGAGTAAGCTCTCTGTTCTGGCCCTATAGGAAACACAGTAGTGTAGAAGAGTGCTCTTTTCTCTAAAGCAGTGTGTGTTTCTTGTAAGGCGAGCTAGCGTTTGTTTCCCAGTCCTAAATGGAGTTGAATCACATGCAGTTTCTAGTCCTAAGAGCATGAGTTGTTTTATGGTAAGAAGAGACACTATTGCGCTGCCATTGCAATACACAGGACAAATAGCACTGGCGTCTCTTCCCAGCAAGTACAGTGTATTGGACTGAAGAGGATCTACTGTTGTTGTCAGGTTCCTAAGCAGAATTGAACTAGATATGGCCGTGTGTGTAGGAAGCACAGTTCTTTTGTTCTGAGCAAGCTCACTGTTCGGACATCATAGGAAACACAGTAGAGTAGAAGAGTGCTCTTTTCTGAAATGCAGAGTGTGTTTCTTGTAAGGCGAGCTAGCGTTTGTTTCCCAGTCCTAAATGCAGTTGAATCACATGCAGTTTCTGGTCCTAAGAGCAAGAGTTGATTTCTGGTAAGGAAAGTCACTATTGCGCTCCCCTTGCTATACATAGTGCAAATAGCTCTCGCGTATGTTCCCAGCAAGTACAGTGTTTCGGACTGAAGAGGAGCTACTGTTCTTGTCAGTTTCCTAAGCAGAGTGGAACTAGATATGGCCCGTGTGTAGGAAGCACAGTTCTTATGGTCTGAGCAAGCTCACTGTTCTGGCCCTACAGGAAACACAGTAGAGTAGATGAGTGCTCTTTTCTCTAAAGCAGAGTGTGTTTCTTTTAAGGCCAGCTCGCTTTTGTTTCCCAGTCCAAAATGGAGTTGAGTCACAGACAGTTTTTGGTCCTACAAGCAAGAGTTGTTTTCTGGTAAGAAGAGTCACTATTGCGCTCTAAATGCCATACACAGTGCAAATAGCACTCGCGTCTGTTCCCAGCAAGTACAGTGTATTGGACTGAATAGGTGCTACTGTTCTTGTCAGTTTCCTAAGTAGAGTTGAACTAGATATGGTCCATGTGTGTGGGAAGCACAGTTCTTTTGTTCTGACCAAGCTCACTGTTTGGACCCCATAGGAAACACAGTAGAGTAGAAGTGTGCTCTTTTCTCAAAAGCAGAGTGTGTTTCTTGTAAAGCGAGCTAGCGTTTGTTTCCCAGTTTTAAATGGAGTTGAATCACATGCAGTTTCTAGTCCTAAGAGCATGAGTTGTTTTATGGTAAGAAGAGTCACTATTGCGCTGCCATTGCCATACACAGGACAAATAGCACTGGCGTCTCTTCCCAGCAAGTACAGTGTATTGGACTGAAGAGGATCTACTGTTCTTGTCAGGTTCCTAAGCAGAATTGAACTATATATGGCCGTGTGTGTAGGAAGCACAGTTCTTTTGTTCTGAGCAAGCTCACTGTTCGGACACCATAGGAAACACAGTAGAGTAGAAGAGTGCTCTTTTCTCAAAAGCAGAGTGTGTTTCTTGTAAGGCGAGCTAGCGTTTGTTTCCCAGTCCTAAATGGAGTTGAATCACATGCAGTTTCTGGTCCTAAGAGCAAGAGTTGATTTCTGGTAAGGAAAGTCACTATTGCGCTCCCCATGCTATACATAGTTCAAATAGCTCTCGCGTCTGTTCCCAGCAAGTACAGTGTATCGGACTGAAGAGGAGCTACTGTTCTTGTCAGATTCCTAAGCAGAGTGGAACTAAATATGGCCCGTGTGTAGGAAGCACAGTTCTTATGTTCTGAGCAAGCTCACTGTTCTGGCCCTACAGGAAACACAGTAGAGTAGAAGAGTGCTCTTTGCTCAAAAGCAGAGTGTGTTTTTGTAAGGCAAGCTAGCGTTTGTTTCCTAGTCCTAAATGGAGTTGAATCACATGCAGTTTCTGGTCCTACGAACAAGAATTGTTTTCTGGTAAGGAAAGTCACTATTGCGCTCCCATTGCCCTACACAAGACAAATAGCACTCGCGTCTTTTCCCAGCAAATACAGTGTATTGGACTGAATAGGAGCTACTGTTCTTGTCAGTTTACTAAGCAGAGTTTAACTAGATATGGTCTGTGTGTAGGAAGCATAGTTCTTTTGTTCTGAACAAGCTCACTGTTTGGACCCTATAGGAAACACAGTAGAGTAGAAGAGTGCTCTTTTCTCTAAAGCAGAGTGTGTTTCTTGTAAGGCGAGCTAGCGTTTTTTTCCCAGTCCTAAATGGAGTGGAATAACATGCAGTTTCTGGTCCTACGAGCAAGAGTTGTTTAGTGGTAAGGAAAGTCACTATTGTGCTACCATTGCCATACACAGTGCAAATAGCCCTCCCGTCTGTTCCCAGCAAGTACAGTGTATTGGACTGAAGAGGAGCTACTGTTCTTCTCAGTTTCCTAAGCAGAGTTGAACTAGATATGGCCCGTGTGTTTAGGAAGTACAGTTCCTTTTTTCTGAGCAAGCTCACTGTTCTGGCCTTATAGGAAACAGAGTAGAGTAGAAGAGTGCTCTTTTCTCAAAAGCAGAGTGTGTTTCTTGTAAAGCGAGCTAGAGTTTGTTTCCCAGTCCTAAATGGAGTTGAATCACATGCAGTTTCTGGTCCTACGAGCAAGAGTTGTTTTCTGGTAAGAAGAGTCACTATTGCGCTGCCATTGCCCTAAACAGGACAAGTAGCACTGGCGTCTGTTCCCAGCAAGTACAGTGTATTGGACTGAAGAGGATCTACTGTTCTTGTCAGGTTCCTAAGCAGACTTGAACGAGATATGGCCGTGTGTGTAGGAAGCAAAATTTTTTTGTTCTGAGCAAGCTCACTTTTCGGAACACATGGGAAACACAGTAGAGTAGAAGAGTGCTCTTTTCTCAAAAGCAGAGTGTGTTTCCTGGAAGTCGAGCTAGCGTTTGTTTCCCAGTCCTAAATGGAGTTGAGTCACATGCAGTTTTTGTCCTACGAGCAAGAGTTGTTTTCTTGTAAGACAAGTCACTATTGTGCTCCAATTGCCATACACAGTGCAAAGAGCACTCGCGTCTGTTCCCCGCAAGTACAGTGTATTCGACTGAAGAGGAGCTACTGTTCTTGTTTTTTTCCTAAGCAGAGTTGAAGTAGATATGGCCCGTGTGTGTAGGAAGCACAGTTCTTTTGTTCTGAGCAAACTCACTGTTCTGGCCCTACAGGAAACACAGTAGAGTAGATGAGTGCTCTTTTCTCAAAAGCAGAGTGTGTTTCTTGTAAGGCCAGCTCGCGTTTGTTTCCCAGTCCTAAATGGAGTTGAGTCACAGACAGTTTTTGGTCCTACGAGCAAGAGTTGTTTTCTGGTAAGGAGAGTCACTATTGCGCTCTAAATGCCATACACAGTGCAAATAGCACTCGCGTCTGTTCCCAGCAAGTACAGTGTATTGGACTGAAGTGGAGCTACTGTTCTCGTCAGTTTCCTAAGCAGACTTGAACTAGATATGGTCCATGTGTGCAGGAAGCACAGTTCTTTTGTTCTGACCAAGCTCACTGTTTGGAAGCCATAGGAAACACAGTAGAGTAGAAGAGTGCTCTTTTCTCTAAAGAAGAGTGTGTTTCTTGTAAGGTGAGCTAGCGTTTGTTTCCCAGTTCTAAATGGAGTTGAGTCACATGCAGTTTTTTGTCCTATGAGCAAGAGTTGTTTTCTGGTAAGACGAGTCACTGTTGTGCTCCAATTGCCATACACAGTGCAAATAGCACTTGCGTATGTTCCCTGCAAGTAAAGTGTATTGGACTGAAGAGGAGCTACTGTTCTTGTCAGTTTCCTAAGCCGAGTTGAACTAGATATGGCCCGTGTGTGTAGGAAGCACAGTTCTTTTGTTCTGAGCAAGCTCACTGTTTGGACACCATAGGAAACACAGTAGAGTAGAAGAGTGCTCTTTTCTCAAAAGCAGAGTGTGTTTCATGTAAGGCGAGCTAGCACTTGTTTCCCAGTCCTAAATGGAGTTGAATCACATGCAGTTTCTAGTCCTATGAACAAGAGTCGTTTTCTGGTAAGGAAAGTCACTATTGTGCTCCCATTGCCATACACAGTGCAAATAGCACTCGTGTCTGTATCGGACTGAACAGGATCTACTGTTCTTGTCAGTTTCCTAAGCAGAGTTGAACTAGTTATGGCCCGTGTGTAGGAAGCACAGTTATTTTTTTTGAGCAAGCTCACTGTTCTGGCCCTATAGGAAACACAGTAGAGTAGAAGAGTGCTCTTTTCTCTAAAGCAGTGTATGTTTCTTGTAAGGTGAGCTAGCGTTTGTTTCCCAGTCCTAAATGGAGTTGAATCACATGCAGTTTCTAGTCCTAAGAGCATGAGTTGTTTTATGGTAAGAAGAGTCACTATTGCGCTGCCATTGCCATACACAGGACAAATAGCACTGGCGTCTCTTCCCAGCAAGTACAGTGTATTGGACTGAAGAGGATCTACTGTTCTTGTCAGGTTCCTAAGCAGAATTGAACTAGATATGGCCGTGTGTGTAGGAAGCACAGTTCTTTTGTTCTGAGCAAGCTCACTGTTCGGACAACATAGGAAACACAGTAGAGTAGAAGAGTGCTCTTTTCTCAAAAGCAGAGTGTGTTTCTTGTAAGGCGAGCTAGTGTTTGTTTCCCAGTCCTAAATGGAGTTGAATCACATGCAGTTTCTGGTCCTAAGAGCAAGAGTTGATTTCTGGTAAGGAAAGTCACTATTGCGCTCCCCATGCTATACATAGTTCAAATAGCTCTCGCGTCTGTTCCCAGCAAGTACAGTGTATCGGACTGAAGAGGAGCTACTGTTCTTTCAGTTTCCTAAGCAGAGTGGAACTAAATATGGCCCGTGTGTAGGAAGCACAGTTCTTATGTTCTGAGCAAGCTCACTGTTCTGGCCCTACAGGAAACACAGTAGAGTAGAAGAGTGCTCTTTGCTCAAAAGCAGAGTGTGTTTTTGTAAGGGAAGCTAGCGTTTGTTTCCTAGTCCTAAATGGAGTTGAATCACATGCAGTTTCTGGTCCTACGAACAAGAATTGTTTTCTGGTAAGGAAAGTCACTATTGAGCTCCTCTTGCCATACACAGTGCAAATAGCTCTCGTGTCTGTTCCCAGGAAGTACAGTGTATCAGACTGAAGAGGAGCTACTGTTCTTGTCAGTTTCCTAAGCAGAGTTGAACTAGATATGGCCCGTGTGTGTAGGAAGCACAGTTCTTATGTTCTGAGCAAGTTCACTCTTCTGGCCCTATAGGAAACACAGTAGAGTAGAAGAGTGCTCTTTTCTCAAAAGCAGAGTGTGTTTTTGTAAGGCGAGCTAGCATTTGTTTCCTAGTCTTAAATGGAGTTGAATCACATGCAGTTTCTGGTCCTAGGAACAAGAGTTTTTTTCTGGTAAGGAAAGTCACTATTGCGCTCCCATTGCCCTTCACAAGGCAAATAGCACTCGCGACTTTTCCCAGCAAGTACAGTGTATTGGACTGAATTGAAGCTACTCTTCTTGTCAGTTTACTAAGCAGAGTTGAACTAGATATGGTCTGTGTGTGTAGGAAGCACAGTTCTTTTGTTCTGAGCAAGCTCACTGTTTGGACCCCATAGGAAACAGAGTAGAGTAGAAGAGTGCTCTTTTCTCTAAAGCAGAGTGTGTTTCTTATAAGGCAAGCTACCGTTTGTTTCCCAGTCCTAAATGGAGTGGAATCACATGCACTTTCTGGTCCTACGAGCAAGAGTTGTTTTCTGGTAAGGAAAGTCACTATTGCGCTCCCATTGACATACACAGTGCAAATAGCCCTCCCGTCTGTTCCCAGCAACTACAGTGTATTGGACTGAAGAGGAGCTACTGTTCTTCTCAGTTTCCTAAGCAGAGTTGAACTAGATATGGCCCGTGTGTGTAGGAAGCACAGTTCTTTTTTTCTGAGCAAGCTCACTGTTCGGAACATATAGGAAACACAGTAGAGTAGAAGAGTGCTCTTTTCTCAAAAGCAAAGTGTGTTTCTTGGAAGTTGAGCTAGCGTTTGTTTCCCAGTCCTAAGTGGAGTTGAGTCACATGCAATTTTTTGTGCTACAAGCAAGACTTGTTTTCTGGTAAGGAAAGTCACTATTGTGCTCCCATTGCCATACACAGTGCAAATAGCACTCGCGTTTGTTCCCAGCAAGTACAGTGTATCGGACTGAAGAGGAGCTACTGTTCTTCTCAGTTTCCTAAGCAGAGTTGAACTAGATATAGCCCGTGTGTGTAGGAAGCACAGTTCTTTTGTTCTGAGCAAGCTCACTGTTCGGACCCCATAGGAAGCACAGTAGATTAGAAGAGTGCTCTTTTCTCAAAAGCAGAGTGTGTTTCATGTAAGGCGAGCTAGCATTTGTTTCCCAGTCCTAAATGGAGTTGAATCACATGCAGTTTCTGGTCCTACGATCAAGAGTTTTTTTCTGGTAAGGAAAGTCACTATTGCGCTCCCATTGCCATACACAGTGCAAATAGTACTCGCGTCTGTTCCCAGCAAGTACAGTGTATCGGACTGAAGTGGAGCTACTGTTCTTGTCAGTTTCCTAAGCAAAGTTGAACTAGTTATGGCCCGTGTGTAGGAAGCACAGTTCTTTTTTTCTGAGCATGCTCACTGTTCTGGCCTTATAGGAAACACAGTAGAGTAGAAGAGTGCTCTTTTCTCAAAAGCAGAGTGTGTTTCTTGTAAAGCGAGCTAGAGTTTGTTTCCCAGTCCTAAATGGAGTTGAATCACATGAAGTTTCTGGTCCTAAGAGCAAGAGTTGTTTTCTGTTAAGAAGAGTAACTATTGCGCTGCCTTTGCCATACACAGGACAAATAGCACTGGCGTCTGTTCCCAGCAAGTACAGTGTATTGAACTGAAGAGGATCTTCTGTACTTGTCAGGTTCCTAAGCAGACTTGAACTAGATATGGCCGTGTGAGTAGGAAGCACAGTTTTTTTGTTCTGAGCAAGCTCACTGTTCTGGCGCTATAGGAAACAAAGTAGAGTAGAAGAGTGCTCTTTTATCAAAAGCAGAGTGTGTTTCTTGGATGTCGAGCTAGCGTTTGTTTCCCAGTTCTAAATGGAGTTGAATCACATGCAGTTTTTTGTCCTATGAGCAAGAGTTGTTTTCTGGTAAGACGAGTCACTGTTGTGCTCCAATTGCCATACACAGTGCCAATAGCACTCGCGTCTGTTCCCTTCAAGTAAAGTGTATTGGACTGAAGAGGAGCTACTGTTCTTGTCAGTTTCCTAAGCAGAGTTGAACTAGATATGGCCCGTGTGTGTAGGAAGCACAGTTCTTTCGTTCTGAGCAAGCTCACTGTTCGGACCCCATAGGAAACACAGTAGAGTAGAAGAGTGCTCTTTTCTCAAAAGCAGAGTGTGTTTCATGTAAGGCAAGCTAGCACTTGTTTCCCATTCCTAAATGGAGTTGAATCACATGCAGTTTCTAGTCCTATGAGCAAGAGTTGTTTTCTGGTAAGGAAAGTCACTATTGTGCTCCCATTGCCATACACAGTGAAAATAGCCCTCGTATCTGTATCGGACTGAAGAGGAGCTACTGTTCTTGTCAGTTTCCTAAGCAGAGTTGAACTAGTTATAGCCCGTGTGTAGGAAGCACAGTTCTTTTGTTTTGAGCAAGCTCAATGTTCTGGCCCTATAGGAAACCCAGTAGAGTAGAAGAGTGCTCTTTTCTCTAAAGCAGTGTGTGTTTCTTGTAAGGTGGGCTAGCGTTTGTTTCCCAGTCCTAAATGGAGTTGAATCACATGCAGTTTCTAGTCCTAAGAGCATGAGTTGTTTTATGGTAAGAAGAGTCACTATTGCGCTGCCATTGCCATACACAGGACAAATAGCACTGGCGTCTCTTCCCAGCAAGTACAGTGTATTGGACTGAAGAGGAGCTACTGTTCTTGTCAGGTTCCTAAGCAGAATTGAACTAGATATGGCCGTGTGTGTAGGAAGCACAGTTCTTTTGTTCTGAGCAAGCTCACTGTTTGGAACCAATAGGAAACACAGTAGAGTAGAAGAGTGCACTTTTCTCAAAAGCAGAGTGTGTTTCATGTAAGGCGAGCTAGCATTTGTTTCCCAGTCTTAAATGGAGTTGAATCACATGCAGTTTCTCGTCCTACGAGCAAGAGTTGTTTTCTGGTAAGGAAAGTCACTATTGCGCTCCCATTGCCATACACAGTGCAAATAGCACTCGCGTCTGTTCTCAGCAAGTAGAGTGTATCGAACTGAAGAGGAGCTACTGCTCTTGTAAGTTTCCTGAGCAGAGTTAAACTAGATATGGCCCGTGTGTGTAGGAAGCACAGTTCTTTTGTTCTGAGCAAGCTCACTGTTCTGGCCCTACAGGAAACACAGTAGAGTAGATGAGTGCTCTTTTCTCTAAAGCAGAGTGTGTTTCTTGTAAGGCCAGCTCGCGTTTGTTTCCCAGTCCTAAATGGAGTTGAGTCACAGACAGTTTTTGGTCCTACGAGCAAGAGTTGTTTTCTGGTAAGAAGAGTCACTATTGCGCTCTAAATGCCATACACAGTGCAAATAGCACTCGCGTCTGTTCCCAGCAAGTACAGTGTATTGGACTGAATAGGAGCTACTGTTCTTGTCAGTTTCCTAAGCAGACTTGAACTAGATATGGTCCATGTGTGTAGGAAGCACAGTTCTTTTGTTCTGACCAAGCTCACTGTTTGGACCCCATAGGAAACACAGCAGAGTAGAAGAGTGCTCTTTTCTCAAAAGCAGAGTGTGTTTCCTGTAAGGCGAGCTAGCGTTTTTTCCCAGTCCTAAATGGAGTGAAATCACATGCAGTGTGTGGTCCTACGAGCAAGAGTTGTTTTATGGTAAGAATAGTCACTATTGCACTGCCATTGCCTTATACAGGACAAATAGCTCTGGCGTCTGTTCCCAGCAAGTACAGTGTATTGGACTGAAGAGGATCTACTGCTCTGGTCAGGTTCCTAAGCAGAATTGAGCTAGATATGGCCGTGTGTGTAAGAAGCACAGTTCCTTTTTTCTGAGCAAGCTCACTGTTCGGACCCCATAGGAAACACAGTAGAGTAGAAGAGTGCTCTTTTCTCAAAAGCAGAGTGTGTTTCTTTTAAAGCGAGCTAGAGTTTGTTTCCCAGTCCTAAATGGAGTTGAATCACATGCAGTTTCTGGTCCTATGAGCAAGAGTTGTTTTCTGGTAAGACAAGTCACTATTGTGCTCCAATTGCCATACACAGTGCAAATAGCACAGGCGTCTGTTCCCAGCAAGTACAGTGTATTGGACTGAAGAGGAGCTACTGTTCTTGTCAGGTTCCTAAGCAGACTTGAACTAGATATGGCCGTGTGTGTAGGAAGCACAATTTTTTTTGTTCTGAGCAAGCTCACTGTTTGCACCCCATAGGAAAAACAGTAGAGTAGAAGAGTGCTCTTTTCTCAAAAGCAGAGTGTGTTTCTGGAAGTCGAGCTAGCGTTTGTTTCCTAGTCCTAAATGGAGTTGAATCACATGCAGTTTTTTGTCCTACGAGCAAGAGTTGTTTTCTGGTAAGACAAGTCACTATTGTGCTCCAATTGCCATACACAGTGCAAATAGCACTCGCGTCTGTTCCCGGCAAGTACAGTGTATTCGACTGAAGAGGAGCTACTGTTCTTGTTTTTTTCCTAAGCAGAGTTGAACTAGATATGGCCCGTGTGTAGGAAGCACAGTTCTTTTGTTCTGAGCAAGCTCACTGTTCGGACCCCATAGGAAGCACAGTAGAGTAGAAGAGTGCTCTTTTCTCAAAAGCAGAGTGTGTTTCATGTAAGGCGAGCTAGCATTTATTTCCCAGTCCTAAATGGAGTTGAATCACATGAAGTTTCTGGTCTTACGAGCAAGAGTTGTTTTCTGGTAAGAAGAGTCACTATTGCGCTCCCATTGCCATATACAGGACAAATAGCACTCGCGTCTGTTCCCAGCAAGTACAGTGTATCGGACTGAAGAGGAGCTACTGTTCTTGTCAGTTTCCTAAGCAGAGTTGAACTAGATATGGCCCATGTGTAGGAAGCACAGTTCTTTTGATCTGAGCAAGCTCACCATTCTGGCCCTATAGGAAACACAGTAGAGTAGAAGAGTGCGCTTTTCTCTAAAGCAGAGTGTGTTTCTTGTAAGGTGAGCTAGCTTTTGTTTCCCAGTCCTAAATGGTGTTGAATCACAAGCAGTTTCTGATCCTACGAGCAAGAGTTGTTTTCTCGTATGAAGAGTCACTATTGTGCTGCTATTGCCATACACAAGACAAACAGCACTGGTGTCTGTTCCCAGCAATTACAGTGTACTGGACTGAAGAGGATCTACTGTCCTTGTCAGGTTCCTAAGCAGAATTGAACTAGATATGGCTGTGTAGGAAGCACTGTTCTTTGTTCTGAGCAAGCTCACTGTTCTGGTCCTATAGGAAACACAGTAGAGTAGAAGAGTGCTCTTTTCTCAAAAGCAAAGTGTGTTTCTTGTAAGGCGAGCTAGCGTTTGTTTCCCAGTCCTAAATGAAGTGGAATCACATGCAGTTTCTGGTCCTACGAGCAAGAGTTGTTTTCTGGTAAGAAGAGTCACTATTGCACTGCCATTGCCATACACAGGACAAATAGCACTGGCGTCTGTTCCAAGCAAGTACAGTGTATTGGACTGAAGAGGATCTAGTGTTATTGTCAGTTTCCTTAGCAGAGTTGAACTAGATATGGCCGTGTGTGTAGGAAGCACAGTTTTTTTGTTCTGAGCAAGCTCACTGTTTGGAACACATAGGAAACACAGTAGAGTAGAAGAGTGCTCTTTTCTCAAAAGCAGAGTGTGTTTCTTGTAAGGCGAGCTAGCGTTTGTTTCCCAGTCCTAAATGGAGTTGAGTCACATGCAGTTTTTTGTACTATGAGAAAAAGTTGTTTTCTGGTAAGACAAGTCACTATTGTTCTCCAATTGCCATACACAGTGCAAATAGCACTCGCGTCTGTTCCCCGCAAGTACATTGTATTGGACGGAAGAGGAGCTACTGTTCTTGTCAGTTTCCTTAGCACAGTTGAACTAGATATGGCCGTGTGTGTAGGAAGCACAGTTCTTTTGTTCTGAGCAAGCTCAATGTTCGGACCCCATAGGAAACACAGTAGAGTAGAAGAGTGCTCTTTTCTCAAAAGCAGAGTGTATTTCATGTAAGGCGAGCTAGCATTTGTTTCCCAGTCCTAAATGGAGTTGAATCACATGCAGTTTTTTGTCCTACGAGCAAGAGTTGTTTTCTGGTAAGACAAGTCACTATTGTGCTCCAATTGCCATACACAGTGCAAATAGCACTCGCGTCTGTTGCCAGCAAGTACAGTGTATCCGACTGAAGAGGAGCTACTGTTCTTGTCAGTTTCCTAAGCAGAGTTGAACTAGATATGGCCCGTGTGTAGGAAGCACAGTTCTTTTGTTCTGAGCAAGCTCACTGTTCTGGCCCTATAGGAAACACAGTAGAGTAGAAGAGTGCTCTTTTCTCTAAAGCAGAGTGTGTTTCTTGTAAGGTGAGCTAGCTTTTGTTTCCCAGTCCTAAAGGGAGTTGAATCACATGCAGTTTCTGGTCCTACGAGCAAGAGTTGTTTTCTGGTAAGAAGAGTCACTATTGCGCTGCAACTGCCATACACAGGACAAATAGCACTGGCGTCTGTTCCCAGCAAGTACAGTGTATTGGACTGAAGAGGATCTACTGTTCTTGTCAGGTTCCTAAGCAGAATTGAACTAGATATGGCCGTGTGTGTAGGAAGCACAGTTCTTTTGTTCTGAGCAGCTCACTGTTCGAACCCCGTAGGAAACACTGTAGAGAAGAAGAGTGCTCTTTTCTCAAAAGCAGAGTGTGTTTCTTGTAAGTCGAGCTTGCATTTGTTTCCCAGTCCTAAATGGAGTTGAGTCACATGCAGTGTTTTGTCCTACAAGCAAGAGGTGTTTTCTGGTAAGACGAGTCACTATTGTGCTCCAATTGCCATACACAGTGCAAATAGCACTCGCGTCTGTTCCCCGCAAGTACATTGTATCGGACTGAAGAGGAGCAACTGTTCTTGTCAGTTTCCTAAGCAGAGTTGAACGAGATATGACCCGTGTGTAGGAAGCACAGTTCTTTGGTTCTGAGCAAGCTCACTGTTCTGGCCCTATAGGAAAAACAGTAGAGAAGAAGAGTGCTCTTTTCTCTAAAGCAGAGTGTGTTTCTTGCAAGGTGAGCTAGCTTTTGTTTCCCAGTCCTAAATGGAGTTGAATCACATGCAGTTTCTGGTCCTAAGAACAAGAGTTGTTTTCTGTTAAGAAGAGTAACTATTGCGCTGCCATTGCCATACACAGGACAAATAGCACTGGCGTCTGTTCCCAGCAAGTACAGTCTATTGAACTGAAGAGGATCTACTGTACTTGTCAGGTTCCTAAGCAGACTTGAACTAGATATGGCCGTGTGAGTAGGAAGCACAGTTTTTTTGTTCTGAGCAAGATCACTGTTCTGGCCCTATAGGAAGCAAAGTAGAGTAGAAGAGTGCTCTTTTATCAAAAGCAGAGTGTGTTTCTTGGAAGTCGAGCTAGCGTTTCTTTCCCAGTCCTAAATGGAGTTGAGTCACATGCAGTTTTTTGTCCTACGAGCAAGAGATATTTTCTGGTAAGACAAGTCACTATTGTGCTCCAATTGCCATACACAGGACAAATAGCACTGGCGTCTGTTCCCAGCAAGTACAGTGTATTGGACTGAAGAGGATCTACTGTTCTTGTCAGTTTCCTAAGTAGACTTGAACTAGATATGGCCGTGTGTGTAGTAAGCACAGTTTTTTTGTTCTGAGCAAGCTCACTGTTCGGAACACATAGGAAACACAGTAGAGTAGAAGAGTGCTCTTTTCTCAAAAGCAGAGTTTGTTTCTTGTAAGGCGAGCTAGCGTTTGTTTCCCAGTCCTAAATGGAGTTGAGTAACATGCAGTTTTTTGTCCTATGAGCAAAAGTTGTTTTCTGGTAAGACAAGTCACTATTGTGCTCCAATTGCCATACACAATGCAAATAGCACTCGCGTCTGTTCCCCGCAAGTACATTGTATTGTACTGAAGAGGATCTTCTGTTTTTGTCAGTTTCCTAAGCACAGTTGAACTAGATATGGCCCGTGTGTGTAGGAAGCACAGTTCATTTGTTCTGAGCAAGCACATTGTTCGGACCCCATTGGAAACACAGTAGAGTAGAAGAGTGCTCTTTTCTCAAAAGCAGAGTGTGTTTCATGTAAGGCGAGCTAGAGTTTGTTTTCCAGTCCTAAATGGAGTTGAATCACATGCAGTTTCTGGTCTTATGAGCAACAGTTGTTTTCTGGTAAGGAAAGTCACTATTGCGCTCCCATTGCCATACACAGTGCAAATAGCACTCGCGTCTGTTCCCAGCAAGTACAGTGTATTGGACGGAAGAGGAGCTACTGTTCTTGTCAGTTTCCTAAGCAGAGTTGAACGAGATATGGCCCGTGTGTAGGAAGCACAGTTCTTTTGTTCTGAGCAAGCTCACTGTTCTGGCCTTATAGGAAAAACAGTAGAGTAGATGAGTGCTCTTTTCTCTGAAGCAGAGTGTGTTTCTTGCAAGGTGAGCTAGCTTTTGTTTCCCAGTCCTGAATGGAGTTGAATCACATGCAGTTTCTGGTCCTACAAGCAAGAGTTGTTCTCTGGTAAGAAGAGTCACTATTGTGCTGCCATTGCCATACACAGGACAAATAGCACTGGCGTCTGTTCCCAGCAAGTGCAGTGTATTGGACTGAAGAGGATCTACTGTTCTTGTCAGGTTCCTAAGCAGAATTGAACTAGATATGGCCGTTTGTGTAGGAAGCACAGTTCTTTTGTTCTGAGCAGCTCACTGTTGGGACCCCATAGGAAACACAGTAGAGTAGAAGAGTGCTCTTTTCTCAAAAGCAGAGTGTGTTTCTTGTAAGGCGAGCTTGCATTTGTTTCCCAGTACTAAATGGAGTTGGGTCACATGCAGTTTTTTGTCCTACGAGCAAGAGTTGTTTTCTGGTAAGACGAGTCACTATTGTGCTCCAATTGCCATACACAGTGCAAATAGCACTCGCGTCTGTACCCCGCAAGTACATTGTATTGTACTGAAGAGGATCTACTGTTTTTTGTCAGTTTCCTAAGCAGAGTTGAACTAGATATGGACCGTGTGTGTAGGAAGCACAGTTCTTTTGTTCTGAGCAAGTTCACTGTTCGGACCCCATAGGAAGCACAGTAGAGTAGAAGAGTGCTCTTTTCTCAAAAGCAGAGTGTGTTTCATGTAAGGCGAGCTAGCAATTATTTCCCAGTCCTAAATGGAGTTGAATCACATGCAGTTTCTGGTCTTACGAGCAAGAGTTGTTTTCTGGTAAGAAGAGTCACTATTGCGCTCCCATTGCCATACACAGGACAAATAGCACTCCCGTCTGTTCCCAGCATGTACAGTGTAACGGACTGAAGAGGAGCTACTGTTCTTGTCAGTTTCCTAAGCAGAGTTGAACTAGATATGGCCCATGTGTAGGAAGCACAGTTCTTTTGTTCTGAGCAAGCTCACTATTCTGGCCCTATATGAAACACAGTAGAGTAGAAGAGTGCGCTTTTCTCTAAAGCAGAGTGTGTTTCTTGTAAGGTGAGCTAGCTTTTGTTTCCCAGTCCTAAATGGTGTTGAATCACAAGCAGTTTCTGATCCTACGAACAAGAGTTGTTTTCTGGTATGAAGAGTCACTATTGTGCTGCCATTGCCATACACAGGACAAACAGCATTGGTGTCTGTTCCCAGCAATTACAGTGTACTGGACTGAAGAGGATCTACTGTCCATGTCAGGTTCCTAAGCAGAATTGAACTAGATATGGCCGTGTGTGTAGGAAGCAGTTTTTTTGTTCTGAGCAAGCTCACTGTTTGGAACACATAGGAAACACAGTAGAGTAGAAGAGTGCTCTTTTCTCAAAAGCAGAGTGTGTTTCTTGGAAGGCGAGCTAGCGTTTGTTTCCCAGTCCTAAATGGAGTTGAGTCACATGCAGTTTTTTGTACTATGAGAAAAAGTTGTTTTCTGGTAAGACAAGTCACTATTGTGCTCCAATTGCCATACACAGTGCAAATAGCACTCGCGTCTGTTCCCCGCAAGTACAGTGTATTGGACGGAAGAGGAGCTACTGTTCTTGATATGGCCGTGTGTGTAGGAAGCACAGTTTTTTTGTTCTGAGCAAGCTCACTGTTCGGAACACATAGGAAACACAGTAGAGTAGAAGAGTGCTCTTTTCTCGAAAGCAGAGTTTGTTTCTTGTAAGGCGAGCTAGCGTTTCTTTCCCAGTCCTAAATGGAGTTGAGTCACATGCAGTTTTTTGTCCTATGAGCAAAAGTTGTTTTCTGGTAAGACAAGTCACTATTGTTCTCCAATTGCCATACACAGTGCAAATAGCACTCGCGTCTGTTCCCCGCAAGTACAGTGTATTGGACGGAAAAGGAGCTACTGTTCTTGTCAGTTTCCTAAGCACAGTTGAACTAGATATGGCCCTTGTGTGTAGGAAGCACAGTTCTTTTGTTCTGAGCAAGCTCACTGTTCGGACCCCATAGGAAACACAGTAGAGTAGAAGACTGCTCTTTTCTCAAAAGCAGAGTGTGTTTCATGTAAGGCGAGCTAGAGTTTGTTTCCCAGTCCTAAATGGAGTTGAATCACATGCAGTTTCTGGTCCTACGAGCAAGAGTTGTTTTCTGGTAAGAAGAGTCACTATTGCGCTCCAACTGCCAAACACAGGACAAATAGCACTGGCGTCTGTTCCCAGCAAGTACAGTGTATTGGACTAAAGAGGATCTAGTGTTCTTGTCAGTTTCCTAAGCAGAGTTGAACTAGATATGGCCCGTGTGTGTAGGAAGCACAGTTCTTTTGTTCTGAGCAAGCTCACTGTTCGGACCCCATAGGAAACACAGTAGAGTAGAAGAGTGCTCTTTTCTCAAAAGCAGAGTGTGTTTTTGTAAGGCGAGCTAGCGTTTGTTTCCTAGTCCTAAATGGAGTTGAATCACATGCAGTTTCTTGTCCTATGAACAAGAGTTGTTTTCTGTTAAGGAAAGTCACTATTGCGCTCCCATTGCCCTTTACAAGGCAAATAGCACTTGCGTCTTTTCCCAGCAAGTACAGTGTATTGGACTGAATAGGAGCTACTGTTCTTGTCAGTTTACTAAGCAGAATGGAACTAGATATGGTCCGTGCCTGTAGGAAGCACAGTTCTTTTGTTCTGAGCAAGCTCACTGTTTGGACCCCAAGGGAAACATAGTAGAGTAGAAGAGTGCTCTTTTCTCAAAAGCAGAGTGTGTTTCATGTAAGGCGAGCTAGCATTTGTTTCCCAGTCCTAAATGGAGTTGATCATATGCAGTTTCTGGTCCTACGATCAAGAGTTGTTTTCTGGTAAGGAAAGTCACTATTGTGCTCCCATTGCCATACACAGTGCAAATAGCACTCGCTTCTGTTCCCAGCAAGTACAGTGTATCGGACGGAAGAGGAGCTACTCTTCTTGTCAGTTTCCTAAGCAGAGTTGAACTAGATATGGCCCATGTGTAGGAAGCACAGTTCTTTTGTTCTGAGCAAGCTCACTGTTCGGACCCCATAGGAAACACCGTAGAGTAGAAGAGTGCTCTTTTCTCAAAAGCAGAGTGTGTTTCATGGAAGGCGAGCTAGCATTTGTTTCCCAGTCCTAAATGGAGTTGAATCACATGAAGTTTCTGGTCTTACGAGCAAGAGTTGTTTTCTGGTAAGGAAAGTCACTATTGCGCTCCCATTGCCATACACAGTGCAAATAGCACTCGCTTCTGTTCCCAGCAAGTACAGTGTATCGGACTGAAGAGGAGCTACTCTTCTTGTTAGTTTCCTAAGCAGAGTTGAACTAGATATGGCCCGTGTGTAGGATGCACAGTTTTTTTGTTCTGAGCAAGCTCACTGTTCTGGCACTATAGGAAACACAGTAGAGTAGAAGAGTGCTCTTTTCTCTAAAGCAGAGTGTGTTTCTTGTAAGGTGAGCTAGCTTTTGTTTCCCAGTCCTAAATGGAGTTGAATTACATGCAGTTTCTGATCCTACGAGCAAGAGTTGTTTTCTGGTAAGAAGAGTCACTACTGCGCTGCCATTGCCATACACAGGACAAACAGCACTGGCATCTGTTCCCAGCAATTACAGTGTATTGGACTGAAGAGGATCTACTGTTCTTGTCAGGTTCCTTAGCAGAATTGAACTAGATATGGCCGTGTGTGTAGGAAGCACAGTTCTTTTGTTCTGAGCAAGCTCACTGTTTGGACCCCATAGGAAACACAGTAGAGTCGAAGAGTGCTCTTTTCTCTAAAACAGAGTGTGTTTCTTGTAAGGCGAGCTAGCGTTTGTTTCCCAGTACTAAATGGAGTTGAATCACATGCAGTTTCTGGTCCTACGAGCAAGAGTTGTTTTCTGGTAAGAAGAGACACTATTGCACTGCCATTGCCATACACAGGACAAATAGCACTGGCGTCTGTTCCCAGCAAGTACACTGTATTGGACTGAAGAGGATCTACTGTTCTTGTCAGGTTCCTAAGCAGACTTGAACTAGATATGCCCGTGTGTGTAGGAAGCACAGTTCTTTTGTTCTGAGCAAGCTCACTGTTTGGACCCCATAGGAAACACAGTAGAGTAGAAGAGTGCTCTTTTCTCAAAAGCAGAGTGTGTTTCTTGGAAGTCGAGCTAGTGTTTCTTTCCCAGTCCTAAATGGAGTTGAGTCACATGCAGTTTTTTGTCCTACGAGCAAGAGTTGTTTTCTGTTAAGAAGAGTAACTATTGCGCTGCCATTGCCATACACAGGACAAATAGCACTGGCGTCTGTTCCCAGCAAGTACAGTCTATTGAACTGAAGAGGATATACTGTACTTGTCAGGTTCCTAAGCAGACTTGAACTAGATATGGCCGTGTGAGTAGGAAGCACAGTTTTTTTGTTCTGAGCAAGCTCACTGTTCTGGCCCTATAGGAAACAAAGTAGAGTAGAAGAGTGCTCTTTTATCAAAAGCAGAGTGTGTTTCTTGGAAGTCGAGGTAGCATTTGTTTCCCAGTCCTAAATGGAGTTGAGTCACATGCAGTTTTTTGTCCTACGAGCAAGAGATTTTTTCTGGTAAGACAAGTCACTATTGTGCTCCAATTGCCATACACAGGACAAATAGCACTGTTGTCTGTTCCCAGCAAGTATAGTATATTGGACTGAAGAGGATCTACTGTTCTTGTCAGGTTCCTAAGCAGACTTGAACTAGATATGGCCGTGTGTGTAGGAAGCACAGTTTTTTTGTTCTGAGCAAGCTCACTGTTCGGAACACATAGGAAACACAGTAGAGTAGAAGAGTGCTCTTTTCTCAAAAGCAGAGTTTGTTTCTTGTAAGGCGAGCTAGCGTTTGTTTCCCAGTCCTAAATGGAGTTGAGTCACATGCAGTTTTTTGTCTTAAGAGCAAAAGTTGTTTTCTGGTAAGACAAGTCACTATTGTGCTCCAATTGCCATACACAATGCAAATAGCACTCGCGTCTGTTCCCCGCAAGTACATTGTATTGTACTGAAGAGGATCTACTGTTTTTGTCAGTTTCCTAAGCACAGTTGAACTAGATATGGCCCGTGTGTGTAGGAAGCACAGTTCTTTTGTTCTGTGCAAGCTCACTGTTCGGACCCCATTGGAAACACAGTAGAGTAGAAGAGTGCTCTTTTCTCAAAAGCAGAGTGTGTTTCATGTAAGGCGAGCTAGAGTTTGTTTTCCAGTCCTAAATGGAGTTGAATCACATGCAGTTTCTGGTCTTATGAGCAACAGTTGTTTTCTGGTAAGGAAAGTCACTATTGCGCTCCCATTGCCATACACAGTGCAAATAGCACTCGCGTCTGTTCCCAGCAAGTACAGTGTATCGGACTGAAGAGGATCTAGTGTTATTGTCAGTTTCCTAAGCAGAGTTGAACGAGATATGGCCCATGTGTAGGAAGCACAGTTCTTTTGTTCTGAGCAAGCTCACTGTTCTGGCCCTATAGGAAAAACAGTAGAGTAGAAGAGTGCTCTTTTCTCTGAAACAGAGTGTGTTTCTTGCAAGGTAAGCTAGCTTTTGTTTCCCAGTCCTAAAAGGAGTTGAGTCACATGCAGTTTTTTGTCCTACGAGCAAGAGTTTTTTTCTGGTAAGACGAGTCACTATTGTGCTCCAATTGCCATACACAGTGCAAATAGCACTCGCGTCTGTTCCCAGCAAGTACAGTGTATCAGACTGAAGAGGAGCTACTGTTCTTGTCAGTTTCCTAAGCAGAGTTGAACTAGATATGGCCCGTGTGTGTAGGAAGTACAGTTCTTTTGTACTGAGCAAGCTCACTGTTCGGACCCCATAGGAAACACAGTAGAGTAGAAGAGTTCTCTTTTCTCAAAAGCAGAGTGTGTTTCATGTAAGGCGAGCTAGCATTTGTTTCCCAGTACTAAATGGAGTTGAATCACATGCAGTTTCTGGTCCTACGAACAAGGGTTGTTTTCTGGTAAGAAGAGTCACTATTGCGCTGCCATTGCCATACACTGGACAAATAGCACTGGCGTCTGTTCCCAGCAAGTACAGTGTATTGGACTGAAGAGGATCTACTGTTCTTGTCAGGTTCCTAAGCAGACTTGAACTAGATATGGCCATGCGTGTAGGAAGCACAGTTTTTTTTTTCTGAGCAAGCTCACTGTTCGTAACACATAGGAAACACAGTAGAGTAGAAGAGTGCTCTTTTCTCAAAAGCAGAGTGTGTTTCATGTAAGGCGAGCTAGCATTTGTTTCCCAGTCCTAAATGGAATTGAATCACATGCAGTTTCTGGTCCTACGAGCAAGGGTTGTTTTCTGGTAAGAAGAGTCACTATTGCGCTGCCATTGCCATACACAGGACAAATAGCACTGGCATCTGTTCCCAGCAAGTACAGTGTATTGGACTGAAGAGGATCTACTGTTCTTGTCAGGTTCCTAAGCAGACTTGAACTAGATATGGCCGTGTGTGTAGGAAGCACAGTTTTTTTGTTCTGAGCAAGCTCACTGTTCGGACCCCATAGGAAACACAGTAGAGTATAACAGTGCTCTTTTCTCAAAACCAGAGTGTGTTTTTGTAAGGCGAGCTAGCGTATGTTTCCTAGTCCTAAATGGAGTTGAATCACATGCAGTTTCTGGTCCTATGAACAAGAGTTGTTTTCTGTTAAGGAAAGTCACTATTGCGCTCCCATTGTACTTTACAAGGCAAATAGCACTTGCGTCTTTTCCCAGCAAGTACAGTGTATTGGACTGAATAGGAGCTACTGTTCTTGTCAGTTTACTAAGCAGAATGGAACTAGATATGGTCCGTGCGTGTAGGAAGCACAGTTCTTTTGTTCTGAGCAAGCTCAATGTTTGGACCCCATAGGAAACATAGTAGAGTAGAAGATGCTCTTTTCTCAAAAGCAGAGTGTGTTTCATGTAAGGCGAGCTAGCATTTGTTTCCCAGTCCTAAATGGAGTTGATCATATGCAGTTTCTGGTCCTACGATCAAGAGTTGTTTTCTGGTAAGGAAAGTCACTATTGCGCTCCCATTGCCATACACAGTGCAAATAGCACTCGCGTCTGTTCCCAGCAAGTACAGTGTATTGGACTGAACAGGAGCTACTGTTCTTGTCAGTATCCTAAGCAGAGTTGAACTAGATATGGCCCATGTGTAGGAAGCACAGTTCTTTTGTTCTGAGCAAGCTCACTGTTCGGACCCCATAGGAAACACAGTAGAGTAGAAGAGTGCTCTTTTCTCAAAAGCAGAGTGTGTTTCATGGAAGGCGAGCTAGCATTTGTTTCCCAGTCCTAAATGGAGTTGAATCACCTGAAGTTTCTGGTCTTACGAGCAAGAGTTGTTTTCTGGTAAGGAAAGTCACTATTGCGCTCCCATTGGCATACACAGTGCAAATAGCACTCGCTTCTGTTCCCAGCAAGTACAGTGTATCGGACGGAAGAGGATCTACTGTTCTTGTCAGTTTCCTAAGCAGACTTGAACTAGATATGCCCGTGTGTGTAGGAAGCACAGTTTTTTTGTTCTGAGCAAGCTCACTCTTCGGAACATATAGGAAACACAGTAGAGTAGAAGAGTGCTCTTTTCTCAAAAGCAGAGTGTGTTTCTTGGAAGTCGAGCTAGTGTTTGTTTCCAGTCCTAAATGGAGTTGGGTCACATGCAGTTTTTTGTCCTACGAGCAAGAGTTGTTTTCTCGTAAGACAAGTCACTATTGTGCTCCAATGCCATACACAGTGCAAATAGCACTCGCATCTGTTCCCCACAAGTACAGTGTATTGGACTGAAGAGGATCTACTGTTCTTGTCAGGTTCCTAAGCAGAATTGAACTAGATATGCCCGTGTGTGTAGGAAGCACAGTTCTTTTGTTCTGAGCAAGCTCACTGTTCGGACACCATAGGAAAAACAGTAGAGTAGAAGAGTGCTCTTTTCTCAAAAGCAGAGTGCGTTTCTTGTAAGGCGAGCTAGCATTTCTTTCCCAGTCCTAAATGGAGTTGAATCACATCCAGTTTCTGGTCCTACGAGCAGGAGTTGTTTTCTGGTAAGGAAAGTCACTATTGCGCTCCCATTGCCCTACACAAGGCAAATAGCACTCGCGTCTGTTCCCAGCAAGTACAGTGTATCGGACTTAAGAGGAGATACTGTTCTTGTTTGTTTCCTAAGCAGAGTTTAATTAGATATGGCCCGTGTGTGTAGAAAGCACAGTTCTTTTGTTCTGAGCAAGCTCACTGTTCGGACCCCGTAGGAAACACAGTAGAGTAGAAGAGTGCTCTTTTCTCTAAAGCAGAGTATGTTTCTTGTAAGGTGAGCTAGCTTTTGTTTCCCAGTCCTAAATGGAGTTGAATCACATGCAGTTTCTGGTCCTACGAGCAAGAGTTGTTTTCTGGTAAGGAAAGTCACTATTGCGCTCCCATTGCCATTCCAGTGCAAATAGCACTCGCGTCTGTTCCCAGCAATTACAGTGTATTGGACTGAACAGGAGCTACTGTTCTTGTTTGTTTCCTAAGCAGAGTTGAATTAGATATGGCCCGTGTGTGTAGAAAGCACAGTTCTTTTGTACTGAGCAAGCTCACTGTTCGGACCCCATAGGAAACACAGTAGAGTAGAAGAGTGCTCTTTTCTCAAAAGCAGAGTGTGTTTCTTGTATGGCGAGCTAGCACTTCTTTCCCAGTCCTAAATGGAGTTGAATCACATGCAGTTTCTGGTCCTACGAGCAAGAGTTGTTTTCTGGTAAGGAAAGTCACTATTGTGCTCCTATTGCCATCCACAGTACAAATAGCACTCACGTCTTTTCCCAGCCAGTACACTGTATTGGACTGAAGAGGAGCTACTGTTCTTGTCAGTTTCCTAAGCAGAGTTCAACTAGATATGGCCCGTGTGTAGGAAGCACAGTTCTTATGTTCTGAGCAAGCTCACTGTTCTGGCCGTATAGGAAACACAGTAGAGTAGAAGAGTGCTCTTTTCTCTAAAGCCGAGAGTGTTTCTTGTAAGGCGAACTAGCGTTTGTTTCCCAATCCTAAATGGAGTTGAATCACATGCAGTTTCTGGTCCTACGAGCAAGAGTTGTTTTCTGGTAAGACGAGTCACTATTGGGCTCCCATTGACATACACACTGCAAATAGCACTCGCGTCTCTTTCCAGCAAGTACAGTGTATCGGACTAAAGAGGAGCTACTGTTCTTGTCATTTTCCTATGCAGAGTTGAACTAGATATGGCCGTGTGAGTTGAAGCACAGTTTTTTTGTTCTGAGCAAGCTCACTGTTCGGAACACATAGGAAACACAGTAGAGTAGAAGAGTGCTCTTTTCTCAAAAGCAGAGTGTGTTTCTTGGAAGTCGAGCTAGCGTTTGTTTCCCAGTTAAATGGAGTTGAGTCACATGCAGTTTTTTGTCCTACGAGCAAGAGTTGTTTTCTGGTAAGAGAAGTCACTATTGCGCTCCAATTGCCATACACAGTGCAAATAGCACTCGCGTCTGTTCCCTGCAAGTACAGTGTATTGGACAGAAGAGGAGATATTGTTCTTGTCAGTTTCCTAAGCAGAGTTGAACTAGATATGGCCCATGTGTGTAGGAAGCACAGTTCTTTTGTTCTGAGCAAGCTCACTGTTCGGACCCCATAGGAAACACAGTAGAATAGAAGAGTGCTCTTTTCTCAAAAGCAGAGTGTGTTTCATGTAAGGCGAGCTAGCATTTGTTTCTCAATCCTAAATGGAGTTGAATCACATGCAGATTCTGGTCTTACGAGCAAGAGATGTTTTCTGGTAAGGAAAGTCACTATTGCGCTCCCATTGACATACACAGTGCAAATAGCACTCGCGTCTGTTCCCAGCAAGTACAGTGTATCAGACTGAAGAGGAGCTACTGTTCTTGTCAGTTTCCTAAGCAGAGTTGAACTAGATAAGGGAAGGTGTGTGTAGGAAGCACAGTTCTTATGTTCTGAACAAGCTCACTGTTCTGGCACTATTGGAAACACAGTAGAGTACAAGAGTGCTCTTTTCTCAAAAGCAGAGTGTGTTTCTTGTAAGGCGAGCTAGCGTTTGTTTCCTAGTCCTAAATGAAGTTGAATCACATGCAGTTTCTGGTCCTACGAAAAAGAGCTGTTTTCTGGTAAGGAAAGTCACTATTGCGCTCCCATTGCCCTACACAAGGCAAATAGCACTGGCGTCTTTTCCCAGCAAGTACAGTGTATTGGACTGAATAGGAGCTACTGTTCTTGTCAGTTTCCTAAGCAGAGTTCAACTAGATATGGACCGTGTGTAGGAAGCACAGTTCTTATGTTCTGAGCAAGCTCACTGTTCTGGCCCTATAGGAAACACAGTAGAGTAGAAGAGTGCTCTTTTCTCTGAAGCAGAGTGTGTTTCTTGTAAGGCGAGCTAGCGTTTGTTTCCTAGTCCTAAATGGAGTTGAGTCACATGCAGTTTTTTGTGCTACGAGCAAGAGTTGTTTTCTGGTAAGACAAGTCACTATTGTGCTCCAATTGCCATACACAGTGCAAATAGCACTCGCGTCTGTTCCCTGCAAGTACAGTGTATTGGAAGGAAGAGGAGCTATTGTTCTTGTCTTTTTCCTAATCAGAGTTGAACTAGATATGGCCCATGTGTGTAGGAAGCACAGTTCTTTTGTTCTGAGCAAGCTCACTGTTTGGACCCCATAGGAAACACAGTAGAGTAGAAGAGTGCTCTTTTCTCAAAAGCAGAGTGTGTTTCATGTAAGGTGAGCTAGCTTTTGTTTCCCAGTCCTAAATGGAGTTGAATCACATGCAGTTTCTGGTCCTACAAGCAAGAGTTGTTTTCTGGTAAGAAGAGTCACTATTGCGCTGCCATTGCCATACACAGGACAAATAGCACTGGCGTCTGTTCCCAGCAAGTACAGTGTATTGGACTGAAGAGGATCTACTGTTCTTGTCAGGTTCTTAAGCAGAATTGAATTAGATATGGCCTTTTGTGTAGGAAGCACAGTTATTTTGTTCTGAGCAAGCTCACTGTTCGCACCCCATAGGAAACACAGTAGAGAAGAAGAGTGCTCTTTTCTAAAGCAGAGTGTTTTTCTTGGAAGTCGAGCTAGCGTTTGTTTCCCAGTTTTCAATGGAGTTGAGTCACATGCAGTTTTTTTTTCTACGAGCAAGCGTTTTTTTCTGGTAAGACGAGTCACTATTGTGCTCCAATGCCATACACAGTGCAAATAGCACTCGCGTCTGTTCCCAGCAAGTACAGTGTATCGGACTGAAGTGGAGCTACTGTTCTTGTCCGTTTCCTAAGCAGAGTTGAACTAGATATGGCCCGTGTGTGTAAGAAGCACAGTTCTTTTGTTCTGAGCAAGCTCACTGTTCTGGCACCAGAGGAAACACAGTAGAGTAGAAGAGTGCTCTTTTCTCTAAAGCAGAGTGTGTTTCTTGTAAGGCGAGCTAGCGTTTGTTTCCCAGTCCTAAATGGAGTTGAGTCACTTGCAGTTTTTTGTCCTACGAACAAGAGTTGCTTTCTGGTAACACGAGTCACTATTGTGCTAAAATTGCCATACACAGTGCAAATAGCACTCGCGTCTGTTCCCCGCAAGTAAAGTGTATTGGACTGAAGAGGAGCTACTGTTCTTGTCAGTTTCATAAGCAGAGTTGAACTAGATATGGCCCGTGTATGTAGGAAGCACAGTTCTTTTGTTCTGAGCAAGCTCACTGTTCGGACGCCATAGGAAACACAGTAGAGTAGAAGAGTGCTCTTTTCTCAAAAGCAGAGTGTGTTTCATGTAAGGCGAGGTAGCATTTGTTTCCCAGTCCTAAATGGAGTTGAATCACATGCAGTTTCTGGTCCTACGAGCAAGACTTGTTTTCTGGTAAGGAAAGTCACTATTGTGCTCCTATTGCCATCCACAGTACAAATAGCACTCGCGTCTTTTCCCAGCAAGTACAGTGTATTGGACTGAAGAGGATCTACTGTTCTTGTCAGTTTCCTAAGCAGAGTTCAACTAGATA
Organism: Peromyscus eremicus; assembly: GCF_949786415.1. NCBI lineage: Eukaryota > Metazoa > Chordata > Mammalia > Rodentia > Cricetidae > Peromyscus > Peromyscus eremicus. The sequence continues at coordinate 34,058 of NW_026736623.1, read as the reverse complement.
TGGCCCGTGTGTAGGAAGCACAGTTCTTATGTTCTGAGCAAGCTCACTGTTCTGGCCCTATAGGAAACACAGTAGAGTAGAAGAGTGCTCTTTTCTCTAAAGCCGAGTGTGTTTCTTATAAGGCGAGCTAGCGTTTGTTTCCCAATCCTAAATGGAGTTGAATCACATGCAGTTTCTGGTCCTACGAGCAACAGTTGTTTTCTGGTAAGACGAGTCACTATTGTGCTCCCATTGACATACACAGTGCAAATAGCACTCGCGTCTCTTTACAGCAAGTACAGTGTATCGGACTAAAGAGAGGCTACAGTTCTTGTCAGTTTCCTATGCAGAGTTGAACTAGATATGGCCGTGTGAGTAGGAAGCACAGTTTTTTTGTTCTGAGCAAGCTCACTGTTCGGAACACATAGGAAACACAGTAGAGTAGAAGAGTGCTCTTTTCTCAAAAGCAGAGTGTGTTTCTTGGAAGTCGAGCTAGCGTTTGTTTCCCAGTTAAATGGAGTTGAGTCACATGCAGTTTTTTGTCCTACGAGCAAGAGTTGTTTTCTGGTAAGAGAAGTCACTATTGCGCTCCAATTGCCATACACAGTGCAAATAGCACTCGCGTCTGTTCCCTGCAAGTACAGTGTATTGGACAGAAGAGGAGCTATTGTTCTTGTCAGTTTCCTAAGCAGAGTTGAACTAGATATGGCCCATGTGTAGGAAGCACAGTACTTTTGTTCTGAGCAAGCTCACTGTTCTGGCCCTATCGAAACACAGTAGAGTAGAAGTGTGCTCTTTTCTCTAAAGCAGAGTGTGTTCCTTGTAAGGTGAGCTAGCTTTTGTTTGCCAGTCCTAAATGGAGTTGAATCACATGCAGTTTCTGGTCCTACAAGCAAGGGTTGTTTTCTGGTAAGAAGAGTCACTATTGCGCTGCCATTGCCATACACAGGACAAATAGCACTGGCGTCTCTTCCCAGCAAGTACAGTGTATTGGACTGAAGAGGATCTACTGTTCTTGTCAGGTTCCTAAGCAGACTTGAACTAGATATGGCCGTGTGTGTAGGAAGCACAGTTTTTTTGTTCTGAGCAAGCTCACTTTTCAGTACACCTAGGAAACACAGTAGAGTAGAAGAGTGCTCTTTTCTCAAAAGCAGAGTGTGTTTCTTTTAAAGCGAGCTAGAGTTTGTTTCCCAGTCCTAAATGGAGTTCAATCACATGCAGTTTCTGGTCCTACGAGCAAGAGTTGTTTTCTGGTAAGAAGAGTCACTATTGCGCTGCCATTGCCATACACAGGACAAATAACACTGGCGTCTGTTCCCAGCAAGTATAGTGTGTTGACTGAAGAGGATCTACTGTTCTTGTCAGGTTCCTATGCAGACTTGAACTAGATATGGCCGTGTGTGTAGGAAGCACAGTTCTTTTGTTCTGAGCAAGCTCACTGTTCGGACACCATAGGAAACACAGTAGAGTAGAAGAGTGCTCTTTTCTCAAAAGCAGAGTGTGTTTCTTGTAAGGCGAGCTCGCGTTTGTTTCCCAGTCATAAATGCAGTTGAATCTCATGCAGTTTCTGGTCCTAAGAGCAAGAGTTGTTTTCTGGTAAGGAAAGTCAATATTGCGCTCCCCTTGCCATACATAGTGCAAATAGCTCTCGCGTCTATTCCCAGCAAGTACAGTGTATCGGACTGAAGAGGAGCTACTGTTCTTGTCAGTTTCCTAAGCAGAGTTGAACTAGATAAGGGCCCGTGTGTAGGAAGCACAGTTCTTATGTTCTGAACAAGCTCACTGTTCTGGCCCTATTGGAAACACAGTAGAGTAGAAGAGTGCTCTTTTCTCAAAAGCAGAGTGTGTTTTTGTAAGGCGAGCTAGCATTTGTTTCCTAGTCCTAAATGGAGTTGAATCACTTGCAGTTTCTGGTTCTACAAAAAAGAGCTGTTTTCTGGTAAGGAAAGTCACTATTGCGCTCCCATTGCCCTACACAAGGCAAATAGCACTGGCGTCTTTTCCCAGCAAGTACAGTGTATTGGACTGAATAGGAGCTACTGTTCTTGTCAGTTTCCTAAGCAGAGTTCAACTAGATATGGACCGTGCGTAGGAAGCACAGTTCTTATTTTCTGAGCATGCTCACTGTTCTGGCCCTATAGGAAACACAGTAGAGTAGAAGAGTGCTCTTTTCTCTGAAGCAGAGTGTGTTTCTTGTAAGGCGAGCTAGCGTTTGTTTCCTAGTCCTAAATGGAGTTGAGTCACATGCAGTTTTTTGTGCTACGAGCAAGAGTTGTTTTCTGGTAAGACAAGTCACTATTGTGCTCCAATTGCCATACACAGTGCAAATAGCACTCGCGTCTGTTCCCTGCAAGTACAGTGTATTGGAAGGAACAGGAGCTATTGTTCTTGTCAGTTTCCTAAGCAGAGTTGAACTAGATATGGCCCATGTGTGTAGGAAGCACAGTTCTTTTGTTCTGAGCAAGCTCACTGTTCGGACCCCATAGGAAACACAGTAGAGTTGAAGAGTGCTCTTTTCTCAAAAGCAGTGTGTTTCATGAAAGGCGAGCTAGCATTTTTTTCCCAGTCCTAAATGGAGTTGAATCTCATGCAGTTTCTGGTCTTACGAGCAAGAGTTGTTTTCTGGTAAGGAAAGTCACTATTGAGCTCCCATTGACATACACAGTGCAAATAGCACTCGCGTCTGTTCCCAGCAAGTACAGTGTATCGGACTGAAGAGGAGCTACTGTTCTTGTCAGTTTCCTAAGCAGAGTTGAACTAGATAAGGCCCGCGTGTTGGAAGCACAGTTCTTTTGTTCTGAGCAAGCTCACTGTTCTGGCCCTATAGGAAACACAGTAGAGAAGAAGAGTGCTCTTTTCTCTAAAGCAGAGTGTGTTTCTTGTAAGGTGAGCTAGCTTTTGTTTCCCAGTCCTAAATGGAGTTGAATCACATGCAGTTTCTGGTCCTACAAGCAAGAGTTGTTTTCTGGTAAGAAGAGTCACTATTGCGCTGCCATTGACATACACAGGACAAATAGCACTGGCGTCTGTTCCCAGCAAGTACAGTGTATTGGACTGAAAAGGATCTACTGTTCTTGTCAGGTTCCTAAGCAGAATTGAACTAGATATGGCCGTGTGTGTAGGAAGCACAGTTCTTTTGTTCTGAGCAAGCTCACTGTTCGGACCCCATAGGAAACACAGTAGAGTAGAAGAGTGCTCTTTTCTCAAAAGCAGAGTGTGTTTCTTGTAAGTCGAGCTAGCGTTTGTTTCCCAGTCCTCAATTGAGTTGAGTCACATGCAGTTTTTTGTCCTACGAGCAAGAGTTTTTTTCTGGTAAGACGAGTCACTATTGTGCTCCAATGCCATACACAGTGCAAATAGCACTCGCGTCTGTTCCCCGCAAGTACAGTGTATCGGACTGAAGAGGAGCTACTGTTCTTGTTTGTTTCCTAAGCAGAGCTGAAATAGATATGGCCCGTGTGTGTAGAAAGCACAGTTCTTTTGTTCTGAGCAAGCTCACTGTTCGGACCCAATAGGAAACACAGTAGAGTAGAAGAGTGCTCTTTTCTCAAAAGCAGAGTGTGTTTCTTGTAAGGCGAGCTAGCATTTGTTTCCCAGTCCTAAATGGAGTTGAATCACATGCAGTTTCTGGTCTTACGAGCAAGAGTTGTTTTCTGGTAAGGTAAGTCACTATTGCGCTTCCATTGCCATACACAGTGCAAATAGCACTCGAGTCTCTTCCCAGCAAGTACAGTGTATCGGACTGAAGAGGAGCTACTGTTCTTGTCAGTTTCCTAAGCAGAGTTGAACTAGTTATGGCCCGTGTGTAGGAAGCACAGTTCTTTTGTTCTGAGCAAGCTCACTATTCTGGCCCTATAGGAAACCCAATAGAGTAGAAGAGTGCTCTTTTCCCTAAAGCAGACTGTGTTTCTTGTAAGTCGAGCTAGCGTTTGTTTCCCAGTCCTAAATGGAGTTGAATCACATGCAGTTTCTGGTCCTACAAGAAAGAGTTGTTTTCTGGTAAGAAGAGTCACTATTGCGCTGCCATTGACATACACAGGACAAATAGCACTGGCGTCTGTTCCCAGCAAGTACAGTGTATTGGACTGAAAAGGATCTACTGTTCTTGTCAGGTTCCTAAGCAGAATTGAACTAGATATGGCCGTGTGTGTAGGAAGCACTGTTCTAATGTTCTGAGCAAGTTCACTCTTCTGGCTCTATAGGAAACACAGTAGAGTAGAAGAGTGCTCTTTTCTCAAAAGCAGAGTGTGTTTCCTGGAAGTCGAGCTAGCGTTTGTTTCCTAGTCCTAAATGGAGTTGAGTCACATGCAGTTTTTTGTCCTACGAGCAAGAGTTGTTTTCTGGTAAGACAAGTCACTATTGTGCTCCAATTGCCATACACATTGCAAATAGCACTCGCGTCTGTTCCCTGCAAGTACAGTGTATTGGAAGGAAGAGGAGCTATTATTCTTGTCAGTTTCCTAAGCAGAGTTGAACTAGATATGGCCCATGTGTGTAGGAAACACAGTTCTTTTGTTCTGAGCAAGCTCACTGTTCGGACCCCTTAGGAAACACTGTAGAGTAGAAGAGTGCTCTTTTCTCAAAAGCAGAGTGTGTTTCATGTAAGGCGAGCTAGCATTTGTTTCCCAGTCCTAAATGGAGTTGAATCACATGCAGTTTCTGTTCTTAGGAGCAAGAGTTGTTTTCTGGTAAGGAAAGTCACTATTGCGCTCCCATTGCCATACACAGTGCAAATAGCACTCGCGTCTGTTCCCAGCAAGTAGAGTGTATTGGACTGAAGAGGTGCTACTGTTCTTGTCAGTTTCCTAAGCAGAGTTGAACTAGATACGGCCCTTGTGTAGGAAGCACAGTTCTTTTGTTCTGAGCAAGCTTACTGTTCTGGCCCTATAGGAAACACAGTAGAGTAGAAGAGTGCTCTTTTCTCTAAAGCAGAGTGTGTTTCTTGTAAGGTGAGCCAGCTTTTGTTTCCCATTCCTAAATGGAGTTGAATCACATGCAGTTTCTGGTCCTACAAGCAAGAGTTGTTTTCTGGTAAGAAGAGTCACTATTGCGCTGCCATTGCCATACACAGGACAAATAGCACTGGCGTCTGTTCCCAGCAAGTACAGAGTATTGGACTATAGAGGATATACTGTTCTTGTCAGGTTCCTAAGCAGAATTGAACTAGATATGGCCGTGTGTGTAGGAAGCACAGTTCTTTTGTTCTGAGCAAGCTCACTGTTCGGACCCCATAGGAAACACAGTAGAATAGAAGAGTGCTCTTTTCTCAAAAGCAGAGTGTGTTTCATGTAAGGCGAGCTAGCATTTGTTTCCCAATCCTAAATGGAGTTGAATCACATGCAGATTCTGGTCTTACGAGCAAGAGATGTTTTCTGGTAAGGAAAGTCACTATTGTGCTCCCATTGACATACACAGTGCAAATAGCACTCGCGTCTGTTCCCAGCAAGTACAGTGTATCGGACTGAAGAGGAGCTACTGTTCTTGTCAGTTTCCTAAGCATAGTTGAACTAGATATGGCCCGTGTGTAGGAAGCACAGTACTTTTGTTCTGAGCAAGCTCACTGTACTGGCCCTATCGAAACACAGTAGAGTAGAAGTGTGCTCTTTTCTCTAAAGCAGAGTGTGTTCCTTGTAAGGTGAGCTAGCTTTTGTTTGCCAGTCCTAAATGGAGTTGAATCACATGCAGTTTCTGGTCCTACAAGCAAGGGTTGTTTTCTGGTAAGAAGAGTCACTATTGCGCTGCCATTGCCATACACAGGACAAATAGCACTGGCGTCTCTTCCCAGCAAGTACAGTGTATTGGACTGAAGAGGATCTACTGTTCTTGTCAGGTTCCTAAGCAGACTTGAACTAGATATGGCCGTGTGTGTAGGAAGCACAGTTTTTTTGTTCTGAGCAAGCTCACTTTTCAGAACACCTAGGAAACACAGTAGAGTAGAAGAGTGCTCTTTTCTCAAAAGCAGAGTGTGTTTCTTTTAAAGCGAGCTAGAGTTTGTTTCCCAGTCCTAAATGGAGTTCAATCACATGCAGTTTCTGGTCCTACGAGCAAGAGTTGTTTTCTGGTAAGAAGAGTCACTATTGCGCTGCCATTGCCATACACAGGACAAATAGCACTGGCGTCTGTTCCCAGCAAGTATAGTGTGTTGACTGAAGAGGATCTACTGTTCTTGTCAGGTTCCTATGCAGACTTGAACTAGATATGGCCGTCTGTGTAGGAAGCACAGTTCTTTTGTTCTGAGCAAGCTCACTGTTCGGACACCATAGGAAACACAGTAGAGTAGAAGAGTGCTCTTTTCTCAAAAGCAGAGTGTGTTTCTTGTAAGGCGAGCTCGCGTTTGTTTCCCAGTCATAAATGCAGTTGAATCTCATGCAGTTTCTGGTCCTAAGAGCAAGAGTTGTTTTCTGGTAAGGAAAGTCAATATTGCGCTCCCCTTGCCATACATAGTGCAAATAGCTCTCGCGTCTATTCCCAGCAAGTACAGTGTATCGGACTGAAGAGGAGCTACTGTTCTTGTCAGTTTCCTAAGCAGAGTTGAACTAGATAAGGGCCCGTGTGTAGGAAGCACAGTTCTTATGTTCTGAACAAGCTCACTGTTCTGGCCCTATTGGAAACACAGTAGAGTAGAAGAGTGCTCTTTTCTCAAAAGCAGAGTGTGTTTTTGTAAGGCGAGCTAGCGTTTGTTTCCTAGTCCTAAATGGAGTTGAATCACTTGCAGTTTCTGGTCCTACGAAAAAGAGCTGTTTTCTGGTAAGGAAAGTCACTATTGCGCTCCCATTGCCCTACACAAGGCAAATAGCACTCGCGTCTTTTCCCAGCAAGTACAGTGTATTGGACTGAATAGGAGCTACTGTTCTTGTCAGTTTCCTAAGCAGAGTTCAACTAGATATGGACCGTGCGTAGGAAGCACAGTTCTTATTTTCTGAGCATGCTCACTGTTCTGGCCCTATAGGAAACACAGTAGAGTAGAAGAGTGCTCTTTTCTCTGAAGCAGAGTGTGTTTCTTGTAAGGCGAGCTAGCGTTTGTTTCCTAGTCCTAAATGGAGTTGAGTCACATGCAGTTTTTTGTGCTACGAGCAAGAGTTGTTTTCTGGTAAGACAAGTCACTATTGTGCTCCAATTGCCATACACAGTGCAAATAGCACTCGCGTCTGTTCCCTGCAAGTACAGTGTATTGGAAGGAACAGGAGCTATTGTTCTTGTCAGTTTCCTAAGCAGAGTTGAACTAGATATGGCCCATGTGTGTAGGAAGCACAGTTCTTTTGTTCTGAGCAAGCTCACTGTTCGGACCCCATAGGAAACACAGTAGAGTTGAAGAGTGCTCTTTTCTCAAAACAGTGTGTTTCATGAAAGGCGAGCTAGCATTTTTTTCGCAGTCCTAAATGGAGTTGAATCAGATGCAGTTTCTGGTCTTACGAGCAAGAGTTGTTTTCTGGTAAGGAAAGTCACTATTGAGCTCCCATTGACATACACAGTGCAAATAGCACTCGCGTCTGTTCCCAGCAAGTACAGTGTATCGGACTGAAGAGGAGCTACTGTTCTTGTCAGTTTCCTAAGCAGAGTTGAACTAGATAAGGCCCGCGTGTTGGAAGCACAGTTCTTTTGTTCTGAGCAAGCTCACTGTTCTGGCCCTATAGGAAACACAGTAGAGCGGAAGAGTGCTCTTTTCTCTAAAGCAGAGTGTGTTTCTTGTAAGGTGAGCTAGCTTTTGTTTCCCAGTCCTAAATGGAGTTGAATCACATGCAGTTTCTGGTCCTACAAGCAAGAGTTGTTTTCTGGTAAGAAGAGTCACTATTGCGCTGCCATTGACATACACAGGACAAATAGCACTGGCGTCTGTTCCCAGCAAGTACAGTGTATTGGACTGAAAAGGATCTACTGTTCTTGTCAGGTTCCTAAGCAGAATTGAACTAGATATGGCCGTGTGTGTAGGAAGCACAGTTCTTTTGTTCTGAGCAAGCTCACTGTTCGGACCCCATAGGAAACACAGTAGAGTAGAAGAGTGCTCTTTTCTCAAAAGCAGAGTGTGTTTCTTGTAAGTCGAGCTAGCGTTTGTTTCCCAGTCCTCAATTGAGTTGAGTCACATGCAGTTTTTTGTCCTACGAGCAAGAGTTTTTTTCTGGTAAGACGAGTCACTATTGTGCTCCAATGCCATACACAGTGCAAATAGCACTCGCGTCTGTTCCCCGCAAGTACAGTGTATCGGACTGAAGAGGAGCTACTGTTCTTGTTTGTTTCCTAAGCAGAGCTGAAATAGATATGGCCCGTGTGTGTAGAAAGCACAGTTCTTTTGTTCTGAGCAAGCTCACTGTTCGGACCCAATAGGAAACACAGTAGAGTAGAAGAGTGCTCTTTTCTCAAAAGCAGAGTGTGTTTCTTGTAAGGCGAGCTAGCATTTGTTTCCCAGTCCTAAATGGAGTTGAATCACATGCAGTTTCTGGTCTTACGAGCAAGAGTTGTTTTCTGGTAAGGTAAGTCACTATTGCGCTTCCATTGCCATACACAGTGCAAATAGCACTCGCGTCTCTTCCCAGCAAGTACAGTGTATCGGACTGAAGAGGAGCTACTGTTCTTGTCAGTTTCCTAAGCAGAGTTGAACTAGTTATGGCCCGTGTGTAGGAAGCACAGTTCTTTTGTTCTGAGCAAGCTCACTATTCTGGCCCTATAGGAAACCCAATAGAGTAGAAGAGTGCTCTTTTCCCTAAAGCAGACTGTGTTTCTTGTAAGTCGAGCTAGCGTTTGTTTCCCAGTCCTAAATGGAGTTGAATCACATGCAGTTTCTGGTCCTACAAGAAAGAGTTGTTTTCTGGTAAGAAGAGTCACTATTGCGCTGCCATTGACATACACAGGACAAATAGCACTGGCGTCTGTTCCCAGCAAGTACAGTGTATTGGACTGAAAAGGATCTACTGTTCTTGTCAGGTTCCTAAGCAGAATTGAACTAGATATGGCCGTGTGTGTAGGAAGCACTGTTCTAATGTTCTGAGCAAGTTCACTCTTCTGGCTCTATAGGAAACACAGTAGAGTAGAAGAGTGCTCTTTTCTCAAAAGCAGAGTGTGTTTCCTGGAAGTCGAGCTAGCGTTTGTTTCCTAGTCCTAAATGGAGTTGAGTCACATGCAGTTTTTTGTCCTACGAGCAAGAGTTGTTTTCTGGTAAGACAAGTCACTATTGTGCTCCAATTGCCATGCACATTGCAAAGAGCACTCGCGTCTGTTCCCTGCAAGTACAGTGTATTGGAAGGAAGAAGAGCTATTGTTCTTGTCAGGTTCCTAAGCAGAGTTGAACTAGATATGGCCCATGTGTGTAGGAAACACAGTTCTTTTGTTCTGAGCAAGCTCACTGTTCGGATCCCTTAGGAAACACAGTAGAGTAGAAGAGTGCTCTTTTCTCAAAAGCAGAGTGTGTTTCATGTAAGGCGAGCTAGCATTTGTTTCCCAGTCCTAAATGGAGTTGAATCACATACAGTTTCTGTTCTTAGGAGCAAGAGTTGTTTTCTGGTAAGGAAAGTCACTATTGCGCTCCCATTGCCATACACAGTGCAAATAGCACTCGCGTCTGTTCCCAGCAAGTAGAGTGTATTGGACTGAAGAGGTGCTACTGTTCTTGTCAGTTTCCTAAGCAGAGTTGAACTAGATACGGCCCTTGTGTAGGAAGCACAGTTCTTTTGTTCTGAGCAAGCTTACTGTTCTGGCCCTATAGGAAACACAGTAGAGTAGAAGAGTGCTCTTTTCTCTAAAGCAGAGTGTGTTTCTTGTAAGGTGAGCCAGCTTTTGTTTCCCAGTCCTAAATGGAGTTGAATCACATGCAGTTTCTGGTCCTACAAGCAAGAGTTGTTTTCTGGTAAGAAGAGTCACTATTGCGCTGCCATTGCCATACACAGGACAAATAGCACTGGCGTCTGTTCCCAGCAAGTACAGTGTATTGGACTATAGAGGATATACTGTTCTTGTCAGGTTCCTAAGCAGAATTGAACTAGATATGGCCGTGTGTGTAGGAAGCACAGTTCTTTTGTTCTGAGCAAGCTCACTGTTCGGACCACATAGGAAACACAGTAGAGTAGAAGAGTGCTCTTTTCTCTAAAGCAGAGTGTGTTTCTTGTAAGGCGAGCTAGCGTTTGTTTCCCAGTCCTAAATGGAGTTGAGTCACATGCAGTTTTTTTTCCTACGAGCAAGAGTTGTTTTCTGGTAAGACGAGTCACTATTGTGCTCCAATGCCAAACACAGTGCAAACAGCACTCGCGTCTGTTCCCCGCAAGTACAGTGTATCGGACTGAAGAGGAGCTACTGTTCTTGTTTGTTTCCTAAGCAGAGTTGAACTAGATATGGCCCGTGTGTGTAGAAAGCACAGTTCCTTTGTTCTGAGCAAGCTCACTGTTCGGACCCCATAGGAAACACAGTAGAGTAGAAGAGTGCTCTTTTCTCAAAAGCAGAGTGTGTTTCTTGTAAGGCGAGCTAGCATTTGTTTCCCAGTCCTAAATGGAGTTGAATCACATGCAGTTTCTGGTCCTACGAGCAAGAGTTGTTTTCTGGTAAGGAAAGTCACTATTGCGCTCCCAAGCCATACACAGTGCAAATAGCACTCGCTTCTGTTCCCAGCAAGTACAGTGTAACGGACTGAAGAGGAGCTACTGTTCTTGTCTGTTTTCTAAGCAGAGTTGAACTAGTTATGGCCCGTGTGTAGGAAGCACAGTTCTTTTGTTCTGAGCAAGCTCGCTGTTCTGGCCCTATAGGAAACACAATAGAGTAGAAGAGTGCTCTTTTCCCTAAAGCAGAGTGTGTTTCTTGTAAGGCGAGCTGGCGTTTGTTTCCCAGTCCTAAATGGAGATGAATCACATGCAGTTTCTAGTCCTACGAGCAAGAGTTGTTTTATGGTAAGAAGAGTCACTATTGCACTGCCATTGCCATACACAGGACAAATAGCACTGGCGTCTGTTCCCAGCAAGTACAGTGTATTGTACAGAAGAGGATCTACTGTTCATGTCAGGTTCCTAAGCAGAATTGAACTAGATATGGCCGTGTGTGTAGGAAGCACAGTCTTAATGTTCTGAGCTGGTTCAATCTTCTGGCTCTATAGGAAACACAGTAGAGTAGAAGAGTGCTCTTTTCTCAAAAGCAGAGTATGTTTCTTGGAAGTCGAGCTAGCGTTTGTTTCCCAGTCTTAAATGGAGTTGAATCACATGCAGTTTCTAGTCCTACAAGCAAGGGTTGTTTTATGGTAAGAAGAGTCACTATTGCGCTGCCATTGCCATACACAGTACAAATAGCACTGGCGTCTGTTCCCAGCAAGTACAGTGTATTGTACAGAAGAGGACCTACTGTTCTTGTCAGGTTCCTAAGCAGAATTGAACTAGATATGGCCGTGTGTGTAGGAAGCACAGTTCTAATGTTCTGAGCAAGTTCAATCTTCTGGCTCTATAGGAAACACAGTAGAGTAGAAGAGTGCTCTTTTTTCAAAAGCAGAGTGCGTTTCTTGGAAGTCGAACTAGCGTTTGTTTCCTAGTCCTAAATGGAGTTGAGTCACATGCAGTTTTTTGTCCTACGAGCAAGAGTTGTTTTCTGGTAAGACAAGTCACTATTGTGCTCCAATTGCCATACACAGTGCAAATAGCACTCGCGTCTGTTCCCTGCAAGTACAGTGTATTGGAAGGAAGAGGAGCTATTGTTCTTGTCAGTTTCCTAAGCAGAGTTGAACTAGATATGGCCCGTGTGTGTAGGAAGCAAAGTTCTTTTGTTCTGAGCAAGCTCACTGTTCGGACCCCAAAGAAAACACAGTAGAGTAGAAGAGTGCTCTTTTCTCAAAAGCAGAGTGTGTTTCATGTAAGGCGAGCTAGCATTTGTTTCAAAGTCCTAAATGGAGTTGAATCTCATGCAGTTTCTGGTCTTACGAGCAAGAGTTGTTTTCTGGTAAGGAAAGTCACTTTTGTGCTCCCATTGACATACACAGTGCAAATAGCACTCGCGTGTGTTCCCAGCAAGTACAGTGTATCGGACTGAAGAGGAGATACTGTTCCTGTCAGTTTCCTAAGCAGAGTTGAACTAGATATGGCCCGTGTGTAGGAAACACAGTTCTTTTGTTCTGAGCAAGCTCACTGTTCTGGCCCTGTAGGAAACACAGTAGAGTAGAAGAGTGCTCTTTTCTCTAAAGCAGAGTTTGTTTCTTGTAAGGTGAGCTAGCTTTTGTTTCCCAGTCCTAAATGGAGTTGAATCACATGCAGTTTCTGGTCCTACAAGCAAGAGTTGTTTTCTAGTAAGAAGAGTCACTATTGCGCTGCCATTGCCATACACAGGACAAATAGCACTGGCGTCTGTTCCCAGCAAGTACAGTGTATTGGACTGAAGAGGATCTACTGTTCTTGTCAGGTTCCTAAGCAGAAGTGAACTAGATACGGCCCGTGTGTGTAGGAAGCACAGTTCTTTTGTTCTGAGCAAGCTCACTGTTCTGGCCCTATAGGAAACACAGTAGAGTAGAAGAGTGCTCTTTTCTCAAAAGCAGAGTGTGTTTCTTGTAAGGTGAGCTAGCGATTGTTTCCCAGTCCTAAATGGAGTTGAGTCACATGCAGTTTTTTGTCCTACGAGCAAGAGTTGTTTTTTGGTAAGACGAGTCACTATTGTGCTCCAATGCCATACACAGTGCAAATAGCACTCACGTCTGTTCCCCGCAAGTACAGTGTATCAGACTGAAAAGGAGCTACTGTTCTTGTCAGTTTCCTAAGCAGAGTTGAACTAGGTATGGCCCGTGTGTAGGAGGCACAGTTCTTTTGTTCTGAGCAAGCTCACTGTTCTGGCCCTATAGGAAACACAATAGAATAGAGGAGTGCTCTATTCCCTAAAGCAGAGTGTGTTTCTTGTACGGCGAGCTAGCGTTTGTTTCCCAGTCCTAAATGGAGTTGAATCACATGCAGTTTCTGGTCCTACAAGCAAGAGTTGTTTTCTGGTAAGAAGAGTCACTATTGCGCTGCCATTGCCATACACAGGACAAATAGCACTGGCGTCTGTTCCCAGCAAGTACAGTGTATTGGACTGAAGAGGATCTACTGTTCTTGTCAGTTTTCTAAGCAGAGTTGAACTAGTTATGGCCCGTGTGTAGGAAGCACAGTTCTTTTGTTCTGAGAAAGCTCACTGTTCTGGCCCTATAGGAAACACAATAAAATAGAAGAGTGCTCTTTTCCCTAAAGCAGAGTGTGTTCCTTGTAAGGCGAGCTGGCGTTTGTTTCCCAGTCCTAAATGGAGATGAATCACATGCAGTTTCTAGTCCTACGAGCAAGAGTTGTTTTATGGTAAGAAGAGTCACTATTGCACTGCCATTGCCATACACAGGACAAATAGCACTGGCGTCTGTTCCCAGCAAGTACAGTGTATTGTACAGAAGAGGATCTACTGTTCTTGTCAGGTTCCTAAGCAGAATTGAACTAGATATGGCCGTGTGTGTTGGAAGCACAGTCTTAATGTTCTGAGCAAATTCAATCTTCTGGCTCTATAGGAAACACAGTAGAGTAGAAGAGTGCTCTTTTCTCAAAAGCAGAGTGTGTTTTTTGGAAGTCGAGCTAGCGTTTGTTTCCCAGTCTTAAATGGAGTTGAATCACATGCAGTTTCTAGTCCTACGAGCAAGGGTTGTTTTATGTTAAGAAGAATCTCTATTGCGCTGCCATTGCCATACACAGGACAAATAGCACTGGCGTCTGTTCCCAGCAAGTACAGTGTATTGTACAGAAGAGGACCTACTGTTCTTGTCAGGTTCCTAAGCAGAATTGAACTAGATATGGCCGTGTGTGTAGGAAGCACAGTTCTAATGTTCTGAGCAAGTTCAATCTTCTGGCTCTATAGGAAACACAGTAGAGTAGAAGAGTGCTCTTTTCTCAAAAGCAGAGTGTGTTTCTTGGAAGTCGAGCTAGCGTTTGTTTCCTAGTCCTAAATGGAGTTGAGTCACATGCAGTTTTTTGTCCTACGAGCAAGAGTGGTTTTCTGGTAAGACAAGTCACTATTGTGCTCCAATTGCCATACACAGTGCAAATAGCACTCGCGTCTGTTCCCTGCAAGTACAGTGTATTGGAAGGAAGAGGAGCTATTGTTCTTGTCAGTTTCCTAAGCAGAGTTGAAGTAGATATGGCCCATGTGTGTAGGAAGCACAGTTCTTTTGTTCTGAGCAAGCTCACTGTTCGGACCCCAAAGAAAACACAGTAGAGTAGAAGAGTGCTCTTTTCTCAAAAGCAGAGTGTGTTTCATGTAAGGCGAGCTAGCTTTTGTTTCCCAGTCCTAAATGGAGTTGAATCTCATGCAGTTTCTGGTCTTACGAGCAAGAGTTGTTTTCTGGTAAGGAAAGTCACTATTGCGCTCCCATTGCATACACAGTGCAAATAGCACTCGCGTCTGTTCCCAGCAAGTACAGTGTATCGGACTTAAGAGGAGATACTGTTCTTGTCAGTTTCCTAAGCAGAGTTGAACTAGATATGGCCCGTGTGTGTAGGAAGCACAGTTCTTTTGTTCTGAGCAAGCTCACTGTTCTGGCCCTATAGGAAAAACAGTAGAGTAGAAGAGTGCTCTTTTTTCAAAAGCAGAGTGTGTTTCTTGTAAGGTGAGCTAGCGTTTGTTTCCCAGTCCTAAATGGAGTTGAGTCACATGCAGTTTTTTGTCCTACGAGCAAGAGTTGTTTTCTGGTAAGACGAGTCACTATTGTGCTCCAATGCCATACACAGTGCAAATAGCACTCGCGTCTGTTCCCTGCAAGTACAGTGTATTGGACTGAAGAGGAGCTACTGTTCTTGTCAGTTTCCTAAGCAGAGTTGAACTAGGTATGGCCCGTGTGTAGGAAGCACAGTTCTTTTGTTCTGAGCAAGCTCACTGTTCTGGCCCTATAGGAAACACAATAGAATAGAGGAGTGCTCTTTTACCTAAAGCAGAGTGTGTTTCTTGTAAGGCGAGCTAGCGTTTGTTTCCCAGTCCTAAATGGAGTTGAATCACATGCAGTTTCTAGTCCTACGAGCAAGAGTTGTTTTATGGTAAGAAGAGTCACTATTGCGCTGCCATTGCCATACACAGGACAAATAGCACTGGCGTCTGTTCCCAGCAAGTACAGTGTTTTGTACAGAAGAGGATCTACTGTTCTTGTCAGGTTCCTAAGCAGAATTGAACTAGATATGGCCGTGTGTGTAGGAAGCACAGTCTTAATGTTCTGAGCAAGTTCAATCTTCTTGCTCTATAGGAAACACAGTAGAGTAGAAGAGTGCTCTTTTCTCAAAAGCAGAGTGTGTTTCTTGGAAGTCGAGCTAGCGTTTGTTTCCCAGTCTTAAATGGAGTTGAATCACATGCAGTTTCTAGTCCTACAAGCAAGGGTTGTTTTATGGTAAGAAGAGTCACTATTGCGCTGCCATTGCCATACACAGGACAAATAGCACTGGCGTCTGTTCCCAGCAAGTACAGTGTACTGTACAGAAGATGACCTACTGTTCTTGTCAGGTTCCTGAGCAGAATTGAACTAGATATGGCGTGTGTGTAGGAAGCACAGTTCTAATGTTCTGAGCAAGTTCAATCTTCTGGCTCTATAGGAAACACAGTAGAGTAGAGGAGTGCTCTTTTTTCAAAAGCAGAGTGTGTTTCTTGGAAGTCGAGCTAGCGTTTGTTTCCTAGTCCTAAATGGAGTTGAGTCACATGCAGTTTCTGGTCCTACGAGCAAGAGTTGTTTTCTGGTAAGACAAGTCACTATTGTGCTCCAATTGCCATACACAGTGCAAATAGCACTCGCGTCTGTTCCCTGCAAGTACAGTGTATTGGAAGGAAGAGGAGCTATTGTTCTTGTCAGTTTCCTAAGCAGAGTTGAACTAGATATGGCCCGTGTGTGTAGGAAGCAAAGTTCTTTTGTTCTGAGCAAGCTCACTGTTCGGACCCCAAAGAAAACACAGTAGAGTAGAAGAGTGCTCTTTTCTCAAAAGCAGAGTGTGTTTCATGTAAGGCGAGCTAGCATTTGTTTCAAAGTCCTAAATGGAGTTGAATCTCATGCAGTTTCTGGTCTTACGAGCAAGAGTTGTTTTCTGGTAAGGAAAGTCACTTTTGTGCTCCCATTGACATACACAGTGCAAATAGCACTCGTGTCTGTTCCCAGCAAGTACAGTGTATCGGACTGAAGAGGAGATACTGTTCTTGTCAGTTTCCTAAGCAGAGTTGAACTAGATATGGCCCGTGTGTAGGAAGCACAGTTCTTTTGTTCTGAGCAAGCTCACTGTTCTGGCCCTATAGGAAACACAGTAGAGTAGAAGAGAGCTTTTTTCTCTAAAGCAGAGTGTGTTTCTTGTAAGGTGAGCTAGCTTTTGTTTCCCAGTCCTAAATGGAGTTGAATCACATGCAGTTTCTGGTCCCACTAGAAAGAGTTGTTTTCTGGTAAGAAGAGTCACTATTGCGCTGCCATTGCCATACACAGGACAAATAGCACTGGAGTCTGTTCCCAGCAAGTACAGTGTATTGGACTGAAGAGGATCTACTGTTCTTGTCAGGTTCCTAAGCAGAAGTGAACTAGATATGGCCCGTGTGTGTAGGAAGCACAGTTCTTTTGTTCTGAGCAAGCTCACTGTTCTGGCCCTATAGGAAACACAGTAGAGTAGAAGAGTGCTCTTTTCTCAAAAGCAGAGGGTGTTTCTTGTAATGTGAGCTAGCGTTTGTTTCCCAGTCCTAAATGGAGTTGAGTCACATGCAGTTTTTTGTCCTACGAGCAAGAGTTGTTTTCTGGTAAGACGAGTCACTATTGTGCTCCAATGCCATACACAGTGCAAATAGCACTCGCGTCTGTTCCCCGCAAGTACAGTGTATCGGACTGAAAAGTAGCTACTGTTATTGTCAGTTTCCTAAGCAGAGTTGAACTAGGTATGGCCCGTGTGTAGGAGGCACAGTTCTTTTGTTCTGAGCAAGCTCACTGTTCTGGCCCTATAGGAAACACAATAGAACAGAGGAGTGCTCTTTTCCCTAAAGCAGAGTTTGTTTCTTGTAAGGTGAGCTAGCGTTTGTTTCCCAGTCCTAAATGGAGTTGAATCACATGCAGTTTCTGGTCCTACAAGCAAGAGTTGTTTTTTGGTAAGAAGAGTCACTATTGTGCTGCCATTGCCATACACAGGACAAATAGCACTGGCGTCTGTTCCCAGCAAGTACAGTGTATTGGACTGAAGAGGATCTACTGTTCTTGTCAGTTTTCTAAGCAGAGTTGAACTAGTTATGGCCCGTGTGTAGGAAGCACAGTTCTTTTGTTCTGAGAAAGCTCACTGTTGTGGCCCTATAGGAAACACAATAGAAGAGAAGAGTGCTCTTTTCCCTAAAGCAGAGTGTGTTTCTTGTAAGGCGAGCTGGCGTTTGTTTCCCAGTCCTAAATGGAGATGAAACACATGCAGTTTCTAGTCCTACGAGCAAGAGTTGTTTTATGGTAAGAAGAGTCACTATTGCACTGCCATTGCCATACACAGGACAAATAGCACTGGCGTCTGTTCCCAGCAAGTACAGTGTATTGTACAGAAGAGGATCTACTGTTCTTGTCAGGTTCCTAAGCAGAATTGAACTAGATATGGCCGTATGTGTAGGAAGCACAGTCTTAATGTTCTGAGCAAGTTCAATCTTCTGGCTCTATAGGAAACACAGTAGAGTAGAAGAGTGCTCTTTTCTCAAAAGCAGAGTGTGTTTTTTGGAAGTCGAGCTAGCGTTTGTTTCCCAGTCTTAAATGGAGTTGAATCACATGCAGTTTCTAGTCCTACGAGCAAGGGTTGTTTTATGCTGAGAAGAGTCTCTATTGCGCTGCCATTGCCATACACAGGACAAATAGCACTGGCGTCTGTTCCCAGCAAGTACAGTGTATTGTACAGAAGAGGACCTACTGTTCTTGTCAGGTTCCTAAGCAGAATTGAACTAGATATGGCCGTGTGTGTAGGAAGCCCAGTTCTAATGTTCTGAGCAAGTTCAATCTTCTGGCTCTATAGGAAACACAGTAGAGTAGATGAGTGCTCTTTTCTCAAAAGCAGAGTGTGTTTCTTGGAAGTCGAGCTAGCGTTTGTTTCCTAGTCCTAAATGGAGTTGAGTCACATGCAGTTTTTTGTCCTACGAGCAAGAGTTGTTTTCTGGTAAGACGAGTCACTATTGTGCTCCAATGCCATACACAGTGCAAATAGCACTCGCGTCTGTTCCCCGCAAGTACAGTGTATCTTACTGAAAAGTAGCTACTGTTCTTGTCAGTTTCCTAAGCAGAGTTGAACTAGGTATGGCCCGTGTGTAGGAGGCACAGTTCTTTTGTTCGGAGCAAGCTCACTGTTCTGGCCCTATAGGAAACACAATAGAATAGAGGAGTGCTCTTTTCCCTAAAGCAGAGTGTGTTTCTTGTAAGGCGAGCTAGCGTTTGTTTCCCAGTCCTAAATGGAGTTGAATCACATGCAGTTTCTGGTCCTACAAGCAAGAGTTGTTTTTTGGTAAGAAGAGTCAGTATTGTGCTGCCATTGCCATACACAGGACAAATAGCACTGGCGTCTGTTCCCAGCAAGTACAGTGTATTGGACTGAAGAGGATCTACTGTTCTTGTCAGTTTTCTAAGCAGAGTTGAACTAGTTATGGCCCGTGTGTAGGAAGCACAGTTCTTTTGTTCTGAGAAAGCTCACTGTTGTGGCCCTATAGGAAACACAATAGAAGAGAAGAGTGCTCTTTTCCCTAAAGCAGAGTGTGTTTCTTGTAAGGCGAGCTGGCGTTTGTTTCCCAGTCCTAAATGGAGATGAATCACATGCAGTTTCTAGTCCTACGAGCAAGAGTTGTTTTATGGTAAGAAGAGTCACTATTGCACTGCCATTGCCATACACAGGACAAATAGCACTGGCGTCTGTTCCCAGCAAGTACAGTGTATTGTACAGAAGAGGATCTACTGTTCTTGTCAGGTTCCTAAGCAGAATCTAACTAGATATGGCCGGGTGTGTAGGAAGCACAGTCTTAATGTTCTGAGCAAGTTCAATATTCTGGCTCTATAGGAAACACAGTAGAGTAGAAGAGTGCTCTTTTCTCAAAAGCAGAGTGTGTTTTTTGGAAGTCGAGCTAGCGTTTGTTTCCCAGTCTTAAATGGAGTTGAATCACATGCAGTTTCTAGTCCTACGAGCAAGGGTTGTTTTATGTTAAG
Source organism: Peromyscus eremicus (assembly GCF_949786415.1). Classification (NCBI taxonomy): domain Eukaryota; kingdom Metazoa; phylum Chordata; class Mammalia; order Rodentia; family Cricetidae; genus Peromyscus; species Peromyscus eremicus. Next base: position 14,959 of record NW_026736623.1, on the reverse strand, counting down.
AAGAGTCTCTATTGCGCTGCCATTGCCATACACAGGACAAATAGCACTGGCGTCTGTTCCCAGCAAGTACAGTGTATTGTACAGAAGAGGACCTACTGTTCTTGTCAGGTTCCTAAGCAGAATTGAACTAGATATGGCCGTGTGTGTAGGAAGCACAGTTCTAATGTTCTGAGCAAGTTCAATCTTCTGGCTCTATAGGAAACACAGTAGAGTAGAAGAGTACTCTTTTCTCAAAAGCAGAGTGTGTTTTTTGGAAGTCGAGCTAGCGTTTGTTTCCTAGTCCTAAATGGAGTTGAGTCACATGCAGTTTTTTGTCCTATGAGCAAGAGTGGTTTTCTGGTAAGACAAGTCACTATTGTGCTCCAATTGCCATACACAGTGCAAATAGCACTCGCGTCTGTTCCCTGCAAGTACAGTGTATTGGAAGGAAGAGGAGCTATTGTTCTTGTCAGTTTCCTAAGCAGAGTTGAACTAGATATGGCCCATGTGTGTAGGAAGCACAGTTCTTTTGTTCTGAGCAAGCTCACTGTTCGGACCCCAAAAAAAACACAGTAGAGTAGAAGAGTGCTCTTTTCTCAAAAGCAGAGTGTGTTTCATGTAAGGCGAGCTAGCATTTGTTTCCCAGTCCTAAATGGAGTTGAATCTCATGCAGTTTCTGGTCTTACGAGCAAGAGTTGTTTTCTGGTAAGGAAAGTCACTATTGTGCTCCCATTGACATACACAGTGCAAATAGCACTCGCGTCTGTTCCCAGCAAGTACAGTGTATCGGACTTAAGAGGAGATACTGTTCTTGTCAGTTTCCTAAGCAGAGTTGAACTAGATATGGCCCGTGTGTGTAGGAAGCACAGTTCTTTTGTTCTGAGCAAGCTCACTGTTCTGGCCCTATAGGAAAAACAGTAGAGTAGAAGAGTGCTCTTTTCTCAAAAGCAGAGTGTGTTTCTTGTAAGGTGAGCTAGCGTTTGTTTCCCAGTCCTAAATGGAGTTGAGTCACATGCAGTTTTTTGTCCTACGAGCAAGAGTTGTTTTCTGGTAAGACGAGTCACTATTGTGCTCCAATGCCATACACAGTGCAAATAGCACTCGCGTCTGTTCCCAGCAAGTACAGTGTTGGACTGAAGAGGATCTACTGTTCTTGTCAGGTTTCTAAGCAGAGTTGAACTAGATATGGTCCGTGCGTGTAGGAAGCACAGTTCTTTTGTTCTGAGCAAGCTCACTGTTTAGACCCCATAGGAAACACAGTAGACTAGAAGAGTGCTCCTTTCTCTAAAGCAGAGTGTGTTTCTTGTAAGGCGAGCTAGTGTTTGTTTCCCAGTACGAAACGGAGTTGAATCACATGCAATTTCTAGTCCTATGAGCAAGAGTTGTTTTATGGTAAGAAGAGTCACTATTGCACTGCCATTGCCATACACAGGACAAATAGCACTGGCGTCTGTTCCCAGCAAGTACAGTGTATTGTACAGAAGAGGATCTACTGTTCTTGTCAGGTTCCTAAGCAGAATTGAACTAGATACGGCCGTGTGTAGGAAGCACAGTTCTAATGTTCTGAGCATGTTCAATCTTCGGGCTCTATAGGAAACACAGTAGAGTAAAAGAGTGCTCTTTTCTCAAAAGCAGAGTGTGTTTCATGGAAGTCGAGATAGCGTTTGTTTCCTAGTCCTAAATGGAGTTGAGTCATATGCAGTTTTTTGTCCTAGGAGCAAGAGTTGTTTTCTGGTAAGACAAGTCACTATTGTGCTCCAATTGCCATACACAGTGCAAATAGCACTAGCGTCTGTTCCCCGCATTACAGTGTATTGGAAGGAAGAGGAGCTATTGTTCTTGTCAGCTTCCTAAGCAGAGTTGAACACTCTATGGCCCATGTGTGTAGGAAGCACAGTTCTTTTGTTCTGAGCAAGCTCACTGTTCGGACCCCTTAGGAAACACAGTAGAGTAGAAGAGTGCTCTTTTCTCAAAAGCAGAGTGTGTTTCATGTAAGGCGAGCTAGCATTTGTTTCCCAGTCCTAAATGGAGATGAATCACATGCAGTTTCTGGTCTCATGAGCAAGAGTTGTTTTCTGGTAAGGAAAGTCACTATTGTGCTCCCATTGCCATATACAGTGCAAATAGCACTCGCGTCTGTTCCCAGCAAGTACAGTGTATCGGACTTAAGAGGTCCTACTGTTCTTGTCAGTTTCCTAAGCAGAGTTGAACTAGATATGGCCCTGTGTGTAGGAAGCACAGTCCTTTTGTTCTGAGCAAGCTCACTGTTCTGGCCCTATAGGAATCACAGTAGAGTAGAAGAGTGCTCTTTTCTCTAAAGCAGAGTGTGTTTCATGTAAGGCGAGCTAGCATTTGTTTCCCAGTCCTAAATGGAGTTGAATCTCATGCAATTTCTGGTCTTACGAGCAAGAGTTGTTTTCTGGTAAGGAAAGTCACTATTGCGCTCCCATTGACATACACAGTGCAAATAGCACTCGCGTCTGTTCCCAACAAGTACAGTGTATCGGACTGAAGAGGTGCTACTGTTCTTGTCAGTTTCCTAAGCAGAGTTGAACTAGATATGGCCCGTGTGTAGGAAGCACAGTTCTTTTGTTCTGAGCAAGCTCACTGTTCTGGCCCTATAGGAAACACAGTAGAGAAGAAGAGTGCTCTTTTCTCTAAAGCAGAGTGTGTTTCTTGTAAGGTGAGCCAGCTTTTGTTTCCCAGTCCTAAATGGAGTTGAGTCACATGCAGTTTTTTGTCCTACGAGCAAGAGTTGTTTTCTGGTAAGACCAGTCACTATTGTGCTCCAATGCCATACACAGCGCAAATAGCACTCACGTCTGTTCCCCGCAAGTACAGTGTATCGGACTGAAGAGGAGCTACTGTTCTTGTCAGTTTCCTAAGCAGAGTTGAACTAGGTATGGCCCATGTGTAGGAAGCACAGTTCTTTTGTTCTGAGCAAGCTCACTGTTCTGGCCCTATAGGAAACACAATAGAATAGAGGAGTGCTCTTTTCCCTAAAGCAGAGTGTGTTTCTTGTAAGGCGAGCTAGCGTTTGTTTCCCAGTCCTAAATGGAGTTGAATCACATGCAGTTTCTAGTCCTACAAGCAAGAGTTGTTTTATGGTAAGAAGAGTCACTATTGCGCTGCCATTGCCATACACAGGACAAATAGCACTGGCGTCTGTTCCCAGCAAGAACAGTGTATTGGACTGAAGAGGATCTACTGTTCTTGTCAGGTTCCTAAGCAGAATTGAACTAGATATGGCCGTGTGTGTAGGAAGCACAGTTCTAATGTTCTGAGCAAGTTCAATCTTCTGGCTCTATAGGAAACACAGTAGAGTAGAAGAGTACTCTTTTCTCAAAAGCAGAGTGTGTTTCTTGGAAGTCGAGCTAGCGTTTGTTTCCTAGTCCTAAATGGAGTTGAGTCACATGCAGTTTTTTGTCCTACGAGCAAGAGTGGTTTTCTGGTAAGACAAGTCACTATTGTGCTCCAATTGCCATACACAGTGCAAATAGCACTCGCGTCTGTTCCCTGCAAGTACAGTGTATTGGAAGGAAGAGGAGCTATTGTTCTTGTCAGTTTCCTAAGCAGAGTTGAACTAGATATGGCCCATGTGTGTAGGAAGCACAGTTCTTTTGTTCTGAGCAAGCTCACTGTTCTGGCCCTATAGGAAAAACAGTAGAGTAGAAGAGTGCTCTTTTCTCAAAAGCAGAGTGTGTTTCATGTAAGGCGAGCTAGCATTTGTTTCCCAGTCCTAAATGGAGTTGAATCTCATGCAGTTTCTGGTCTTACGAGCAAGAGTTGTTTTCCGGTAAGACGAGTCACTATTGTGCTCCAATGCCATACACAGTGCAAATAGCACTCGCGTCTGTTCCCAGCAAGTACAGCGTTGGACTGAAGAGGATCTACTGTTATTGTCAGTTTCCTATGTAGAATTGAACTAGATATGGCCGTATGTGTAGGAAGCACAGTTCTTTTGTTCAGAGCAAGCTCACTGTTCAGACTTCATAGGAAACACAGTAGAGCAGAAGAGTGCTCTTTTTTCAAAAGCAGAGTGTGTTTCTTGTAAGGCGAGCTGGCATTTGTTTCACAGTCCTAAATGGAGTTGAATCACATGCAGTTTCTGGTCCTTCGAGCAAGAGTTGTTTTCTGGTAAAAAGAGTCACTATTGCGCTCCCATTGACATACACAGGGCAAATAGCACTGGCGTCTGTTCCCAGCATATACAGTGTATTGGACTGAAGAGGATCTACTGTTCTTGTCAGTTTCCTAAGGAGAGTTGAACTAGATATGGCCTGTGTGTGTAGGAAGCACAGTTCTTTTGTTCTGAGCAAGCTCACTGTTCGGACCAAATAGGAAACAGAGTAGAGTAGAAGAGTGCTCTTTTTTCAAAAGCAGAGTGTGTTTCTTGTAAGGCGACCTAGCTTTTTTTTTGCCAGTCCTAAATGGAGTTGAATCACATGCAGTTTCTCGTTTTTCGAGCAAGAGTTGTTTTCTTGTAAGAAGAGTAACTATTGCGCTCCCATTGTCATACACAGGACAAATAGCACTGGCGACTGTTCCCAGCATGTACAGTGTATTGGACTGAACAGGATCTTCTGTTCTTGTCAGTTTCCTAAGCAGAGTTGAACTAGATATAGCCCGTCTGTGTAGGAACCTAGTTCTTTTGTTCTGAGCAAGCTCACTGTTCTGGCCCTATAGGAAACCCAATAGAGTAGAAGAGTGCTCTTTTCTCAAAAGCAGAGTGTGTTTCTTGTAAGGCGAGCTACCACTTGTTTCCCAGTCCTAAATGGTGTTGAATCACATGCAGTTTCTGGTCCTAAGAGCAAGAGCTGTTTTCTGGTAAGAAGAGTCACTATTGTGCTCCCATTTTCATACACAGGGCAAATAGCACTGGCGTCTGTTCCCAGCCTGTACACTGTATTGGACTGAAGAGGATCTATATTTCTTGTCAGTTTCCTAAGCAGAGTTGAACTGGATATAGCCCGTGTGTGTAGGAAGCACAGTTCTTTTGTTCTGAGCAAGCTCACTGTTCTGGCCCTATAGGAAACACAATAGAGTAAAGAGTGCTCTTTTCTCAAAAGCAGAGTGTGTTTCTTGTAAGGAGAGCTAGCGTTTGTTTCCCAGTCCTAAATGGAGTTGAATCACATGCAGTTGTTGGTCCCACGAGCAAGAGTTGTTTTCTGATAAGGAAAGCCACTATTGCGCTCCCATTGCCATAAACAGTGCAAATAGCACTCGCGTCTTTTGCCAGCAACTACAGTGTATTGGACTGAAGAGGAGCTACTGTTCTTGTCAGTTTCCTAAGCAGAGTTGAACTAGATATGGCCTGTGTGTGTAGGAAGCACAGTTCTTTTGTTCTGAGCAAGCTCACTGTTCGGACCCCATAGGAAACACTGTAGAATAGATGAGTGCTCTTTTCTCAAAAGCAGAGTGTGTTTTTTGTAAGGCGAGCTAGTGTTTGTTTCCCAGTCCTAAATGTTGTTTAATCACATGCAGTTTATGGTCCTAAGAGCAAGAGTTGTTTTCTGGTAAGAAGAGTCACTATTGTGCTCCCATTTTCATACACAGGGCAAATAGCACTGGCGTCTGTTCCCATCCTGTACACTGTATTGGACTGAAGAGGATCTATTGTTCTTGTCAGTTTCCTAAGCAGAGTTGAACTAGATATAGCCCGTGTGTGTAGGAAGCACAGTTCTTTTGTTCTGAGCAAGCTCACTGTTCTGGCCCTATAGGAAACCCAATAGAGTAGAAGAGTGCTCTTTTCTCAAAAGCAGAGTGTGTTTCTTGTAAGGCGACCTAGCTTTTTTTTCCCAGTCCAAAATGGAGTTGAATCACATGCAGTTTCTGGTCCTACGAGCAAGAGTCATTTTCTGGTAAGAAGAGTCACTATTGTGCTCCCTTTGTCATACATAGGGCAAATAGCACTGGCGTCTGTTCCCAGCATGTACAGTGTATTGGACTGAAGAGGATCTACTGTAATTTTCAGTTTCCTAAGTAGAATTGAACTAGATATGGCCGTATGTGTAGGAAGCACAGTTCTTTTGTTCTGAGCAAGGTCACTGTTCTGGCCCTATAGGAAACACAGAACAGTAGAAGAGTACTCTTTTCTCAAAAGCAGAGAGTGTTTCTTGTAAGGCGAGCTACCGTTTGTTTCCCAGTCCCAAATGGAGTTGAATCTCATGCAGTTGTTGGTCCCAGGAGCAAGAGTTGTTTTCTGGTAAGGAAAGTCACTATTGCTCTCCCATTGCCATATGCAGTACAAATAGCACTAGCGTCTGTTGCCAGCAAGTACAGTGTATTGGACTGAAGAGGAGCTACTGTTCTTGTCAGTTTCCTACGCAGAGTTGAATTAGATATGGCCTGTGTGTGTAGGAAGCACAGTTCCTTTGTTCTGAGCAAACTCACTGTTCAGACCCCGTAGGAAACACAGTAGAGTAGAAGAGTGCACTTTTCTCAAAAGCAGAGTGTGTTCCTTGTAAGGAAAGCTAGTGTTTGTTTCCCATACAGAAATGGAGTTGAATCCCATGCAGTTTCTGGTCCTACGAGCAAGAGTTTTTTACTGATAAGAAGAGTCACTATTGCGCTCACATTGCCATACACAGTGCAAATAGCACAGGAGTCTGTTCCCAGCAAGTACAGTGTATTGGACTGAAGAGGAGCTTCTGTTCTTGTCAGTTTCCTAAGCAGAATTGAAGTAGATATGGCCGTGTGTGTAGGAAGCACAGTTCTTTTGTTCTGAGCAAGCTCACTGTTTGGACCCCATAGGAAACACAGTAGAGTAGAAGAGTGATCTTTTCTCAAAAGCAGAGTGTGTTTCTTGTAAGGCGAGCTAGCGTTTATTTCCCAGTTCTAAATGGAGTTGAATCACATGCAGTTTTCGGTCCTATGAGCAAGAGTTGTTTTCTGGTAAGGAAAGTCACTATTGCGCTCCCATTGCCATACACAGTGCAAATAGCACTCGCGTCTATTCACAGCGAGTACAGTGTATTGGAGTGAAGAGGATCTACTGTTCTTGTCAGGTTCCTAAGCAGAGTTGAACTAGATATGGTCTGTGTGTAGGAAGCACAGTTCTTTTGTTCTGAGCAAGCTCACTGTTCTGGCCCTATAAGAAACACTGTAGCCGGGCGGTGGTGGCGCACGCCTTTAATCCCAGCACTCGGGAGGCAGAGCCAGGAGGATCTCTGTGAGTTCGAGGCCGGCCTGGGCTACCAAGTGAGTTCCAGGAAAGGCGCAAAGCTACACAGAGAAACCCTGTCTCGAAAAAGACAAAACAAAAAAAAAAAAAAAAAAAAAAAAAGAAACACTGTAGAGTAGAAGAGTGCTCTTTTCACTAAAGCAGAGGGTGTTTCTTGTAAGGCGAGCTAGCGTTTGTTTCCCAGTCAGAAATGGACTTGAATCACATGCAGTTTGTGGTCCTATGAGCAAGAGTTGTTTTCTTGTAAGAAGAGTCACTATTGTGCTCCCATTGTCATACACAGGGCAAATAGCACTGGCGTCTGTTCCCAGCAAGTACAGTGTATTGGACTGAAGAGGATCTACTGTTCTTTCATTTTCCTAAGCAGAATTGAAATAGATATGGCCTGTGTGTGTAGTCAGCACAGTTCATTGTTCTGAGCAAGCTCAGTGTACTGGCCCTATAAAAAGCACAGTAGAGTAGAAGAGTGCTCTTTTCTCAAAAGCAGAGTGTGTTTCTTGTAAGGCGAGCTAGCGTTTGTTTCCCAGTCCTAAATGGAGTTGAATCACATGAAGTTTTTGGTCCTACGAGCAAGAGTTGTTTTCTGGTAAGGAAAGTCACTATTGTGCTCCCATTGCCATACACAGTGCAAATAGCACTCGCGTCTGTTCACAGTGAGTACAGTGTATTGGACTGACGAGGAGCTCTTTTCTTGTCACTTTCCTAAGCAGAGTTGAACTTGATATGGCCCGTGTGTGTAGGAAGCACAGTTCTTTTTTTCTGAGCAAGCTCACTGTTCGGACCCCATAGGAAATACTGTAGAGTAGAAGAGCGCTCTTTTTTCAAAAGCAGAGTGTGTTTCTTGTAAGGCGTGCTAGTGTTTGTTTCCCAGTCAGAAATGGAGTTGAATCCCATGCAGTTTCTGGACCTACGAGCAAGAGTTTTTTTCTGGTAAGAAAAGTCACTATTGCGCTTCCATTGCCATACACTGTGCAAATACCACACGCGTCTGCTTCCAGCAAGTACCGTGTATTGGACTGAAGAGGAGCTACTGTTCTTGTCAGTTTCCTAAGCAGAGTTGAACTAGATATGGACCGTGTGTGTACAAAGCTCAGTTCTTTTGTTCTGAGCAAGCTCACTGTTCAGGACAATTAGGAAACACAGTAGAGTAGAAGAGTGCTCTTTTCTCAAAAGCAGAGTGTGTTTCTTGTAAGGCGAGCTAGTGTTTGTTTCCCAGTCAGAAATGGAGTTGAATGCCATGCAGTTTCTGGTCCTACGAGCAAGAGTTGTTTTCTGGTAAGAAGAGTCACTATTGTGCTCCCATTGTCATGCACAGGGCAAATAGCAATGGTGTCTGTTCCCAGCATGTACAGTGTATTGGACTGAGGAGGACCTACTGTTCTTGTCAGGTTCCTAAGCAGAGTTGAACTAGATATGGCCGTGTGTGTAGGAAGCACAGTTCTTTTGTTCTGAGCAAGCTCACTGTTTGGACCCCATAGGAAACACAGTAGAGTAGAAGAGTGCTGTTTTGTCAAAATCAGAGAGTCTTTCTTGTAAGGCGAGCTAGTGTTTGTTTCCCAGTCAGAAATGGAGTTGAATGCCATGCAGTTTCTGGTCCTACTAGCAAGAGTTGTTTTCTGTTAAGAAGAGTCACTATTGAGCTCCCATTGCCATACACAGTGCACATAGCACTCGCGTCTGTTCTCAGCAAGTACAGTGTATTGGACTGAAGAGGAGCTACTGTTCTTGTCAGTTTCCTAAGCAGAGTTGAACTAGATATGGCCCGTGTGTGTAGGAAGCAAAGTTCTTTTGTTCCTAGCTAGTTCACTGTTCGGATCCCTTAGGAAAAACAGTAGAGTAGAAGAGTACTCTTTTCTCAAAAGCAGAGTGTGTTTCTTGTAAGTCGAGCTAGCGTTTGTTTCCCAGACCTACATGGAGTTGAATCCCATGCAGCTTCTAGTCCTACGAGCAAGAGTTGTTTTCTGGCAAAAGAGTCACTATTGAGCTCCGATTGCCATAAACAGTGCAAATAGCACTCGCGTCTGTTCCCAGCAAGTACAGTGTATTGGACTGACGAGGAGCTACTGTTCTTGTCAGTTTCCTAAGCAGAGTTGAACTAGATATGGCCCCTGTGTGTGGGAACCACAGTTCTTTTGTTCTGAGCAAGCTCACTGTTCGGACCCCATAGAAAACACAATAGAGTAGAAGAGTGCTCTTTTCTCAAAAGCAGATTGTGTTTCTTGTAAGGCGAGCTAGCGTTTGTTTCACAGTCCTAAATGGAGTTGAATCACATGCAGTTTCGGGTACTAAGAGCAAGAGTTGTTTTCTGGTAAGAAGATTCACTATTGCGCTCCCTTGTCATACACAGGGCAAATATCACTGGCGTCTGTTCCCAGCAAGTACAGTCTATTGGTGAAGAGGATCTACTGTTCTTGTCAGTTACCTAAGCAGAATTGAAATAGATATGGCCCGTGTGTGTAGTCAGCACAGTTCTTTTGTTCTGAGCAAGCTCACTCTTCTGGCCCTATAGGAAACACAGGAAAGTAGAAGAGTGCTCTTTTCTCAAAAGCAGAGTGTGTTTCTTGTAAGGCTAGCTAGCATTTGTTTCCCAGTCCTAAATGGAATTGAATCACATGCAGTTTCTGGTGCTACAAGCAAGAGCTGTTTTCTGGTAAGGAAAGTCACTATTGTGCTCCCATTGTCATATACAGGGCAAATAAAACTGGCGTCTGTTCCCAGCAAGTACAGTGTATTGGACTGAAGAGGATCTACTGTTCTTGTCAGTTTTCTAAACAGAATTCAACTAGATATGGCCCGTGTGTGTAGGAAGCACAGTTCTTTTGTTCTGAGCAAGCTCACTGTTCGAACCCCATAGGAAACACAGTAGAGTAGAAGAGTGCTCTTTTCTCAAAAGCAGAGTGTGTTTCTTGTACGGCGAGCTAGCGTTTGTTTGTCAGTCCTAAATGGAGTTGAATCACATGCAGTTTTTGGTCCTACGAGCAAGAGTTGTTTTCTGGTAAGGAAAGTGACTATTGCGCTCCCAGTGCCATACACAGTGCAAATAGCACTCGCGTCTGTTCCCAGCAAATACAGTGTATTGGACTGAAGAGGAGCTACTGTTCTTGTCAGTTTCCTAAGCAGAATTGAACTAGATATGGCCGTGTGTGTAGGAAGCACAGTTCTTTTGTTCTGAGCAAGCTCACTGTTTGGTCCCCATAGGAAACACAGTAGAGTAGAAGAGTGCTTTTTTCTCAAAAGCAGAGTGTGTTTCTTGTAAGGTGAGCTAGCGTTTGTTTCCCAGTCAGAAATGGAGTTGAATCACATGCAGTTTTCAGTCCTATGAGCAAGAGTTGTTTTCTTGTAAGAAGAGTCACTATTGTGCTCCCATTGTCATACACAGGGCAAATAGCACTGGCGTCTGTTCCCAGCAAGTACACTGCATTGGACTGAAGAGGATCTACTGTTCTTGTCAGTTTCCTAAGCAGAATTGAAATAGATATAGCCTGTGTGTGTAGTCAGCACAGTTCATTGTTCTGAGCAAGCTCATTGTACTGGCCCTATAAAAAGCACAGTAGAGTAGAAGAGTGCTCTTTTCTCAAAAGCAGAGTGTGTTTCTTGTAAGGCGAGCTAGCGTTTGTTTCCCAGTCCTAAATGGAGTTGAATCACATGCAGTTTTTGGTCCTACGAGCAAGAGTTGTTTTCTGGTAAGGAAAGTCACTATTGTGCTCCCATTGCCATACACAGTGCAAATAGCACTCGCGTCTGTTCACAGTGAGTACAGTGTATTGGACTGACGAGGAGCTCTTTTCTTGTCAGTTTCCTAAGCAGAGTGGAACTAGATATGGCCCATGTGTGTAGGAAGCACAGTTCTTTTGTTCTGAGCAAGCTCACTGTTCGGACAACATAGGAAACACTGTAGAGTAGAAGAGTGCTCTTTTCTCAAAAGCAGAGTGTGTTTCTTGTAAGGCCAGCTAGTGTTTGTTTTCCAGTACTAAATGGAGTTGAATCACATACAGTTTTTGGTCCTATGTGCAAGAGTTGTTTTCTGGTAAGAAGAGTCACTATTGTGCTCCCAGTGTCATACACAGGGCAAATAGCACTGTCGTCTGTTCCCACCATGTACAGTATATTGGACTGAAGAGGATCTACTGTTCTTGTCAGTTTCCTAAGCAGAATTGAACTAGATGTGGCCGTGTGTGTAGGAAGCTCAGTTCTTTTGTTCTGAGCAAGTTCACTGTTCTGGCGCTATAGGAAACATGTAGAGAAGAAGAGTGCTCTTTTCTCAAAAGCAGAGTGTGTTTCTTGTAAGGCGAGCTAGCGTTTGTTTTCCAGTCCTAAATGGAGTTGAACAACATGCAGTTTTGGGTCCTACGAACAAGAGTTGTTTTCTGGTAAGGAAAGTCACTATTGTGTTCCCATGGCATTACACAGTGCAAATAACACTCGCGTCTTTTCCCAGCAAGTACAGTGTATTGGACTGAAGAGGAGCTACTGTTCTTGTCAGTTTCCTAAGCAGAGTTGAACTAGATATGGCCCGTGTGTGTAGGAAGCACAGTTCTTTTCTTCTGAGCAAGCTCACTGTTCGGAAACCATAGGAAACACAGTAGAGCAGAAGAGTGCTCTTTTCTCAAAAGCAGAGTGTGTTTCTTGTAAGGCGAGCTAGTGTTTGTTTCCCAGTCCTAAATGGAGTTGAATCACATGCAGTTTATGTTCCTACGAGCAAGAGTTGTTTTCTGGTAAGAAGAGTCATTATTGCGCTCCCATTGCCATACACAGAGCAAAAAGCAAACAATTCTGTTTCCAGCAAGTACAGTGTATTGGACTGAAGAGGAGCTACTGTTCTTGTCTGTTTCCTAAGCAGAGTTGAACTAGATATGGCCGTGTGTGTAGGAAGCACAGTTCTTTTGTTCTGAAAAGCTCACTGTTCAGACTCCATAGGAAACACAGTAGAGTAGAAGAGTGCTCTTTTCTCAAAAGCAGAGTGTGTTTCTTGTAAGGCGAGCTAGTGTTTGTTTCCCAGTCCTAAATGGAGTTGAATCACATGCAGTTTTTGGTCCTAGGTGCAAGAGTTGTTTTCTGGTAAGAAGAGTCACTATTGTGCTCCCATTGTCATACAGGGCAAATAGCACTGTCGTCTATTCCCAGCATGTGCAGTGTATTGGACTGAAGCGGATCTACTCTTCTTGTCAGTCTCCTAAGCAGAATTGAACTAGTTATGTCCGTGTGTGTACGAAGCCCAGTTCTTTTGTTCTTATCAAGTACACTATTCTGGCGATATAGGAAACATGTAGAGTAGAAGAGTGCTCTTTTCTCAAAAGCAGAGTGTGTTTCTTGTAAGGCGACCTAGCATTTGTTTTCCAGTCCTAAATGGAGTTGAATAACATGCAGTTTTGGGTCCTACGAGCAAGAGTTGTTTTCTGGTAAGGAAAGTCACTATTGCGCTCCCATTGCATTACACAGTGCAAATGGCACTCGTGTCTGTTCCCAGCAAGTACAGTGTATTGGACTTAAGAGAAGCTACTGTTCTGGTCATTTTCCTAAGCAGAGTTGAACTAGATATGGCCCGTGTGTGTGAAGCACAGTTCTTTTGTTCTGAGCAAGCTCACTCTTCTGGCCCTATAGAAAACATAGTAGAGTAGAAGAGTGCTCTTTTCTCAAAAGCAGAGTGTGTTTCTTGTAAGGCGAGCTAGCGTTTGTTTCCCAGTCCTAAATGGAGTTGAATCACATGCAGTTTCTGGTCCTACGAGCAAGAGTTGTTTTCTGCTAAGAAGAGTCACTATTGCGCTCCCATTGCCATACACAGTACAAATAGCACTGTCGTCTGTTCCCAGCAAGTACAGTGTATTGGACAGAAGAGGAGGTACTGTTCTTGTCAGTTTTCTAAGCGGAGTTGAACTAGATATGGCCCGTGTGTGTAGGAAGCACAGTTCTTTTGTTCTGAGCAAGCTCACTGTTCGGACAACTTAGGAAACACAGTAGAGTAGAAGAGTGCTCTTTTCTCAAAAGCAGAGTGTGTTTCTTGTAAGGCGAGCTAGCGTTTGTGTCCCAGCCCTAAATGGAGTTGAATCACATGCAGTTTCTGGTCCTGTGAGCAAGAGTTGTTTTCTGGTAAGAAGAGTCACTATTGCACTCCCTTTATCATACTAAGGGCAAATAGCACTTGCGTCTGTTCCCTGCATGTACAGTGTATTGGCCTGAAGAGGATCTACTGTTCTTGTCAGTTTCCTAAGCAGAGTTGAACTAGATATGGCCCGTGTGTGTAGGAAGCACAGTTCTTTTGTTCTGAGCAAGCTCACTGTTCTGGCCCTGGACTAAACACAGTAGAGTAGAAGAGTGCTCTTTTCTCAAAAGCAGAGTGTGTTTATTGTAAGGCGAGCTATCGTTTGTGTCCCAGTCCTAAATGGAGTTGCATCACATGCAGTTTCTGGTCCTCTGAGCAAGAGTTGTTTTCTGGTAAGAAGAGTCACTATTGTGCTATCATTGCCATACACAGTGCAAATAGCACTCGCGTCTGTTCCCAGCAAGTACAGTGTATTGGACAGAAGAAAATCTACTGTTCTTGTCAGTTTCCTAAGCAGAGTTGAACTAGATATGGCCTGTGTGTGTGAAGCACAGTTCTTTTGTTCTGAGCAAGCTCACTGTTCGGACCCTATGGGAAACACAGTAGAGTAGAAGAGTGCTCTTTTCTCAAAAGCAGAGTGTGTTTCTTGTAAGGCTAGCTAGTGTTTGTTTCCCAGTCAGAAACGGAGTTGAGTCCCATGCAGTTTTTGGTCCTACAACCACGAGTTTTTTTCTGGAAAGAAGAGTCACTATTGCGCTCCCATTGCCATACACAGTGCAAATAGCACTCACGTCTGCTCCCAGCATGTACATTGTATTGGACTGAAGAGGATCTACTGTTCCTGTCAGTTTCCTAAGCAGAATTGAACTAGATATGGCCCGTGAGTGAAGGAAGAACAGTTCTTTTGTTCTGAGCAAGCTCACTGTACTTTCACTATAGGAAACACAGCAGAGTAGAAGAGTGCTCTTTTCTCAAAAGCAGAGTGTGTTTCTTGTAAGGCGAGCTAGCGTTTGTTTCCCAGTCCTAAATGGAGTTAAATCACATGCAGTTTTTGGTCCTACGAGCAAGAGTTGTTTTCTGGTGAGGAAAGTCACTATTGAGCTCCCATTGCCATACACAGTGCAAATAGCACTAGCGTCTGTTCCCAGCAAGTACAGTGTATTGGACTGAAGAGGAGCTACTGTTCTTGTCAGTTTCCTAGGCAGAGTTGAACTAGATATGGCCCGTGTGTGTAGGAAGCACAGTTCTTTTGTTCTGATCAAGCTCACTGTTCAGACCACATAGGTAAAAAAGTAGAGTAAAAGAGTGCTCTTTTCTCAAAATCAGAGTGTGTTTCTTGTAAGGCGAGTTAGTGTTTGTTGCCCAGTCAAAAATGGAGTTGAATCCCATGCAGTTTCTGGTCCTACGAACAAGATTTGTTTTCTGGTAAGAAGAGTCACTCTTGTGCTCCCATTGCCATACACAGTGCAAATAGCACACGCGTCTGTCTCAGCAAGTACAGTGTACTGGACTGAAGAGGAGCTACTGTTCTTGCCAGTTTCCTAAGTAAAATTGAACTAGATATGGCCATGTGTGTAGGAAGCACAGGTCTTTTGTTCTGAGCAAGCTCACTGTTCTGGCCATATAAGAAACACAGTAGAGTAGAAGAGTGCTCTTTTCTCAAAAGCAGAGTGTGTTTCTCCTAAGGCAAGCTAGCGTTTATTTCCCAGTTCTAAATGGAGTTGAATCACGTGCAGTTTTCGGTCCTACGAGCAAGA